>NW_006922170.1:38751-46383 GCF_000298275.1 Orycteropus afer afer
TATATATATAAAAGGAGTACAGTACTCATGGGCTGAGTATATTGTTTATTTTCTCAGCCAATCTGTTATTTAGCTGAAAGGTGACATTAGGGAATAGTGTCAGGTCAAAATTTAAAGAATATCTCAGGAAAATAGTCTTGTGGGTTACTCTAGTCTCTACAGGTCCACTAAGTCTGGCCTTTTTTATTTTTCTTTTTAAAGTATTAAGAGTTGTGTTCTACAATTTTCACCCATTCTATCCAGGGCAGTCTAACATGTTCCTGATCAGAATGGTGGGTAGTGGGAGCCAAGCACCATCTAGTTCTTCTGGTTTCTGGATAGGTGAGGCATAAGTGTACATGTAGGCATTAGTCCAGCAGACTAGTTTATTCTTTGAGTCTTTGGTTTCCATCTTTCTCTTTTGCTCCAGATAAACAGAGGCCAGTAGTTTAAATGGCCACTCATAAGCTTTTAAGACTCCAGATGCTACTAACCATATTAGTATATAGAACACAAACATCGTAGACTATGTTGTGCCAATTGAGTGAGTTGTCCCATGAGACAGCTAAGCCTTCAAATACAGTCAACCAATCCTGCGAGGTATTTGGTTATGTCTGGAAGGTATCTGTGACTGTGCCTGCCCCCATATGCTTTATTGTATATACAAATATATATGCAGCACACACATGCATATATCTATGCCTACAGATACACCTATATATGCACACATATACACCTTACTATACAAATATATGCATATATATCTACCTATGTAACCACTCATTTATTTTTTGGTTGTTACTGCTATTGTTCAATTGTATATGTTATAGCATTTACCAATAAGGTTTCCTAAATCTTGTGCATTTCCTATTCTAATCATTTACCATGGTTAAGCTGTGTACACTTTACTCACATTCAGTATTGCCTTCCCCATTACCAAAAACATCAAGTTTCTACTGTCTTGAGAATGATTCCTCCTTTTTTCCCCTCCCATCCCTATTAACCACCAAAAATTAATAGATTGATAGATTGATTTCTGTATGCATACCTTTATTTCTCTTTTTATAAAAGTGGTACTTTACAATATTTGTCCTTTTGTGCTTGATTTATTTCACTCAATATAATGTCCTCCAGATTCATTCCATGTTATGTTTTACCGACTCATCATTTTTCTTTATGGCTGCACAATATTCCATTGGATTTATATACTGCATTTTGTTTATCCATCCATCCATTGATGAACACTTAAGATTTTTCCATCTTTTTTGCTGTTATAAATAATGCTGCAATGAACATAGGTATGCGTATGTCCATTTGTGACACTGATAAGCAATTACTCTTTGTGATCAGTCCCAGGTATTAGATTTTCCCGAATGAACTGTCCCAGAAAATTCTGCTTTCCTGCCTGAACACTGACTGACACAGACACGAAGAAAAGCCCAAGAAAATTTATTTTAAAATGATGAAGACTTCACTGAGAACTGGAAAACAAGTTGGACAAATGCTACTTCAGTTTATGGTTCAGTAATGCAAATTTGCAGAACAGTACCCATTGCATGGGACACTATGCACTCCACATTTCACCTATATTTATGAAACATAAGTATATGCAAGGCTCGTGGGTCATTAAAGGGCTTTTATAAGTTCAGAGTAGGTCCAGGACAGAGTTGTGGGTCATCTACATCACAAAGCAAGAACACGTGTAGCGTATTTTTTACTTGGGCATCAAAAAAGTTTCACTGTGACCACTGTGTTGCCTAAAGAACCAACCTTCTGTACTCTCATTCCTCAAAGCCCTTCTCTCTTCAACAATGTCATATTACTGAATTGTTTCTATGATAAACTAAATCTTTACAGTCTTCATAGGCTGTTGGATTGTAAGGGACTTTTCTTAATGTTCAAATGAAGGGCAGTCCTTGAACTTTCAGATACAAAAATTATTTAAAAACGTATTATTTAACAACACACTTGTGATTTTTTGAAAGAAAGTGGGAGGACAATTTGGAGGATTTGGATGCTCAGTGGGGTGGCACTGTAGAAGCTTTGAAATTAAAGCTGCCTCCTCTCCTTACATTACGGATACAGTTTATTTGTAATTTTTTCACTTTAAAATTGAAGTCACCAATCTTATGATTCCTTTGTTGGCTTGACTTTGTTAATAATTAATTTCCTTTGCTTGGCATATCTTTAATTCCTACCATAGTGTTTGAGAGCTTCCAATCTGTGGATCTGAGCAAATGCATTATTGAACATTCTTCCAACAGTTCTTCTCTTTTCATTTTGCTCCTCTGGCCTTCTCATTACTCAGTCTCTAAAATATACCGAGCTTGCTGCTTTTCTTAGAGAGTGCATGGCTGATAGCATATTCTTTTTGTATATACCACTCCTATCTCCCTTTGTAGGGGAGTCTTAGGTGTTATTGATGGCACTGTCAGCCCAGATAGGTAGGTCTATGTCAGGTGGAGACATGTGAGCCCTTTCCTCTTTAGCTGAAGAATAGATGGATCCAAAGGTATCTTTCTCAGGAAAAAGAAGGCTAGACAACCAATATAATATAATGTGTGCATGCACTAGTGTTTCTTTGGGAGAATATTGTGCCTATCAAAGGATAGCTAGTATATTATTCAAATATGCAGCAGACTTTCTGTCAAGAGTAATACATCTCAGGCACAGATTCCAAGGGACTCTTGTAATCTCCTCTACTCCTGGCTGTAGGCAGAGTGGAGACGAGAAATCAGAGTAGTCTCAGGGTAGGCTCGGCCTGGCCCAAAAGAACACACTGATTAATATGAAGGATGAACATAAGATGTATAGGGGAATGAAGATAATTTGAAGCCTCCTAATTTCAAATGAGGAGCTCTAGTGGCATAGTGCCTAAGGCATCTGACTGCTAACCAGAAGGGTTGGCGGTTCCAACCCACCAGCTGCTCCTCGGAAGAAAGGTTGGGCAATCTACTTCCGTAGTGATACTACCTCAGAAGCCCAAGGAGGGGTCGCTATGAGATGGATCTGACTCGACGGCAGTAAGTTTGGTTTTTATTTTTTTGGTAATTTCAAATGAGAATCCCTGGTGGCACTGTGGGTAAAGCACTCAGTTGCTAACTGAAAGGTTGGTACTTCCTCACCAGCCACTCTGCAGGAGAAAGATCTGGCTGTCTGCTTCCATAAACATTCACAGCCTTGCAAACTCAATGGGGCAGTTCTACTCTGTCCTAAAAAGGGTCACTATGTGTCAGAAGCAACTCAATGGCAGCAAGTGTGGTTTTTTTATTTGGTTATATATTTCAAAAAAGAGCCATGGTGGCATAGTGGTTAAGAACTTGGCTTCTAACAGAAAGATTGGTAGTTTGAATTCACCAGCTTCTCCATGGGAGAAAGATGTGGTAGTCTGCTTCTGTAAAAATTACAACCTTGGAAAACCTATAGGGCAGTTTTACTCTCTTTTTTAGGGTCACTATGAGTCAGAATCAATTTAACAGCAACAGGATTGGTTTTTGGTTTGGTTTTATATATTTCCTAATAAGATAGGGCACAAATGAGTGAAGCAAAGCATTGCTGAATCCTCAAACAGCACAAAAGGAGCTGGGTATATAAAAGTCATTATGTGGTATGGATTAAAACTTCCTTTAATGAAGGCCAAAAAGCTGAAGCATAAAATGTGTTTCAGTATGGGAAAACAGACCCCTATTTCTAATTTGAAAAAGGAGAGCAAAATAGCAAGAAGTCCACACCAGTATTACTTTACCAACTTGTAGGATATTAGTTCTCAGAAATAAAGCAGCTATTGATGTTGTACAGAGCCGAAGAAAGTGAAATAAGTACAATTGGAATTTTGCAATATACCCACTTAGAGCATCTTGATCACCTTCTAGATAAATAGTTCTCAGTGAAAATATGTATGCCCATGTCTGACTAGAAAGGCACACATATATGTGTTCATTATACACGTAGTCTCTGACTTAGGAAGTATTCTAATTACAATAAACCACACTTAAAACTGTCTTTTTTTTTCCCTCTGTACATCTTATCCTTTGTAACGTGTACTACATACAATATTGCAGCACACAATTTGCTGATATTTTCATTCTCAGATGGCCACTCAAAGATATCCAATGTTATGATTTACTGTTCAAAACACTGCCATATAGTAGGCAATGATAACTACTTAAACAAATATACAAAAAAAGAAAAGGTAGTCAACTTTCACCAGACCCAACTTAAGACAGAATCATTGGGATGGAACCTTGTTATAAGTTGGCAATTACTTGTATTTTTGACATTTTAAACTAAGACTCTGCATTAAAAGATTGGGTATAGATGGCTCCACTAAGATGGCAGAATAGGCAGACATACTATACAGACCCTCTTCAACAAAGAAAAGAAGAACCAATTAACACAGATACAGAAGATAATCCTAAAGCCCTGAGCTTTGAAAGGAAACATACAGAAATGGACTAAACTCCAACTAGTAGAAGAACCTGCATGAAAACAGTGAAAAAGGAGACATATGGAGCTGCAGATTGTCAGCAATCCTGATGGCATGGGCAGTTTGGATATTTTCAAGTGATATTAGGACCTAAGAATTAACCTAAAAAAGTCAGCCCTGCTAGCCAACGGCTGCATGGAGGACTTCACTGGTGGCTGGTGAATAAAAGGGAAGAAGGAGACAAATTGAGATGTGGACTTTCAGCTGTCCAGAGGGTGCAGCCATTTCGAATGTTTACAAGCAGTTTGACCATTTTGGACATTTAAAACAACAGCATTATCTCAGATTCCAGGGACCTAACAATAGGCTCCACTTGCCAGAGACAGCAAGGGCATACTGGACTCTGAGGACTGGAAAGGTGTGATATTCCCCTTGTTACTCTTATACCCTACACCCTCTTGGTGAATGGAGGTGCAGCCATACTTCACTCCCACCCACCTGTGGGCCAGCAGGAATTCCATCCCAGTCTGTGTGATCTGATGGAGCCTGGGTGCCCTGCCCTGCCCACTCCCCCCTAGATTTTTTTTAAAGTATTTTTTTCTTCCTTTTATTATTATTCTTTCTTCTTCCCTTCCCAGGTTCTAGTTTTCAGCTTTTTCTCCTTTCCCTTTTCCTGGTTCCCATTTTTTTTTTCTTTTTCATGGTTCTCCCTATTCTTTGTTTTTGCATTTTTCCCATTTTTTTCTCATTATTCTCTTACACTACCTCTTTTCTCTTATTCCCCCTTCCCCAGATATTGTGGTGCTTTTTTTCCTTTTTCTATTCATATTTCTTTTGTCTTTTTAAAGTATTTCTTTAAATATTTTATCTCATTTATTGCCCTTCCTCTTTTTCTCTCTCTCTTTTTTTGGTGATTGTTCCATGTGTTTTTGCCCTCTTGCTTTTACTTTATTGGTGATTATTTTATTGTGGTTTCTGTCTGAGTGGGAGACAGCAACCATGCCCACACGACCCAACCACACCTGCAACTGCTGAAGCTCTACTTCCTGAATGAGGGCCACCACTTCCTTCTTCACCAAATGGCCAACAATACACAATCACCAATATGAGCCTGACTCATCAGTAACTAACTGCTCTTCACAAACAGTTAACAGAGATCCATGCAGCCACTCTCATTCTCTATCACACCCACCAGGAGACAGGTGGTGAGTGCATAAATGCTGCCAACTAAAGAATAGAGGAGCAGAGTACCCTGCTTACTCAGATACATCTAAAGAAAACACTAATCTTGGGTGAATCACTCCAACACACAATAACCAAGTAAATATAAATACAACAAAGTCACAATGTCTCGGAGCTAACAGACCATCATAATCCACATAAAGATGCAAGATAAAGCAGTAGAAACAAGGGACCAGGATACAGACTCAGAAAACATAACTGAGGAAGATGCAGCATTGGAACTCCTTGATAAGAAATTCAAAAGAATTATATTTAGGTACTGTGATGGTTATGTTTGTGTGTCAACTTAGCTGGGCCTGGCTGAGTGGCTGGGCAGCTGGTGGTAGTTAATCCCCATGAGGAGACTGGCAATCAACTCCATGGTGAGATCTACCACAAGCAGCTGGGTAGCTGCCTTAGGGAATGTAGTCTGCTTCCTGTATTTAAGCAGAAGCCTTGGGAATGGTTTCTAGCCTATGACACGCTTGGACCCTGCATGTAGCCATGTCATTGCTCAGCAGCCTGCCATGCTCTGCCGACCATGGGACTTACAATGAACTTAAGTTAATGGCTTGCCATGTGGTTTGGTAACATCGGGACTGTGCCTTTTTACTTGTCAACCTTGAGGCTTCTCAGCCTCAGCAGCCAGAAGCTGTCTGAGTGAAGAAATGCCTCTAGCTCCAGTGGGCCAGGAGGCAGAGCTGGACCCCAAGGTTGAGGATCTTTCATCCAGCCCCTAGAGCCAGGCACTTTGAACTTATACTAAAAGCCTCCAATTTGTAAGAATAAACTCCTGTTGTTAAGGCCATCCCATTTGTGGTATATTCTTGTCAGAGAGGCACTAGGTAACCAGAACAGGTACGTTCGATGAATGAGACATATCAAGGAAAACACTAACAAAATTAAGGAAAACACAAACAAAACCCTAGCACAATTCAGAAGAAAATATAAGAATAAAATGACAAAACAAATGAAAAATTATAAATGATACAAAATCTACAGATAGAAATTCAGAATTAATACTAAATTTTCAGAAACAGATAACACATTGAAAGAGCAAAGGAGTAGAATCGAATCAATGGAAGACAGAATTAACGAGCTTGAAGACAAATGCCTGAATACTCCTTTGGAAAGGGATCAATCATAAAAATGATTAAAACAAAATGAAAAAAAGCTTAAGATTCACATAGATAGCATGAAAAGGAATAACCTATGTGTATTTGGAATTCCAGAACAGAAAGAGACTAATAAAACCACAGAGAAAAGTGTCAAAGATTTCTTGGAAGAGAATTTCCCTGATAGGATGAAAGATGAGAATATATCCATTCAGGAAGTCCAACAAACCTCAAACAGGGCAGACCATCAAAGAAAATCATCAAGATATATCATAATCAAACTCACTAAAGCCAAAGACAAAGAAAGAATCCTAAAAGTAGCACTGGAAAATGAAAAGTTACTTACAAAAAGCAACCAATAAGACTAAACTCTGATTTCTCAGCAAAAACCATGCAAGTGAGAAGCAATGATTTTGTATTTATAAAACCCTGAAAGAGAAAAATTTCCAACCAAGAATTATACACCCAGCAAAATTGTCCCCCAAATATGATGGTGAAACTAGGAGATTTCCAGATAAGCAGATATTAAGATAAGTTGTTAAAACCACACCAACCTTAGAAGAGATGCTAAAGGGAGTCCTTTGGACAGAGAACCAAAAATAGCAAACAACAGTTGACCATTAATGCACATAACATAACCCAGAAACCAACACAGGTATGGAAGTATACAAAGTAAAATAAGCTTAAAAGATTGTAAACAGGGAACCAGAGACATCAATTGGCAAATGAGGACAGCTACAAAATAGAAAGAGGGAAAAAGTATGCAGTTATAGAACTTCTAAATGGTGAAGAAGTCAAGAAATCGTATGACAGAATGGAGTGTTCTAAACTTGGGGAGAAAATTATAAATCACAGGGTAACCTCAAAGAAAAATCATAAACCTTCACATAA
>NW_006922170.1:46483-47098 GCF_000298275.1 Orycteropus afer afer
CCAGGAAAAAATATGTAACAAAATGACAGCAACAAATTCATACTTGTTGATAATTACATGAATGTCAATGGATTCAATACACTACTCAAGAGAGAAAGAGTTGCAGAATGGATAAGATAACATAACCCATCAAAATACAGTCTACAAGAGACACACCTTAGGACAAAGGCAAATATAGACTAAAAATCAAAGGTTGCAAAATATCAATCAAATGGCAACCAAAAAAGAGCAAGAATGGCAATATTAATTTCTGATAAAACTGACTTTAAAACCAAAACTACCATAAGAGGCAAGGAGGACATTATATAATGAGTAATGGATCAATTGAACAAGAAGATATAACCATAATAAATATCTATGGACCCAATGAAAGAGTGAAAAATTACATAAATCAGACTTTAACAGAATTGAAAAAGACAAATAGATGACTCCACAGTCATAGTAGGAGACTTAAATACACCACTTTCAATAGAACTGGAAAGAAACTCAACAAAGATGGAGAAGAACTAAACAATATAATCCACCAACTTGACCTTATAGACATCTACAAAGCACTTCACCCAACAACAGCACAATATACATTCTTTTCCAGTGCACATGGAACATTTTCCATGA
>NW_006922170.1:49284-50673 GCF_000298275.1 Orycteropus afer afer
GGGCCGACTCGACGGCAAACAACAACAACAACAGTATATGGTATAGACAGACTGTCAAGCATAACCCAAAATGCCCAAACAGCAGAAGATAAACTAGATGACTTTCAGACCTTCTAAAAATTAAACTTTTATGTGCTTCCAAAGACTTCTCCAAAAGAGTCAAAAGAGAACCTACACATTGGGAAATAATATTTGGCAATGACATATCTGATAAGGAAGTTATCTCTTAAATGTATAGAAAACTCCAACCAACACCTCAACAACAAAAAGACAAATAATCCAATTGAAAAATGGGCAGAAGACATGAACAGACACTTCACCAAAGAGGATACTCAAGTGGTCAACAAACACATGAAGAAATATTCACAATCATTAGCCATTAGAGAGATGCAAATCAAAACAACAGTGAGATACCATCTTGCCCCAGCACTAGTAGCAAAGTTCAACAAGACAGAATATAACAAATGCTGGTGTGGATGTAGAGAGATTGGGACTCTCATATACTGCTAGTGGGACTGTCAAATGATACAACCACTGTGGAAAGCAGTATGGTGATTCCTTAAAAAGTTGGAATTAGAAATACCATTTGACCCAGAAATTCCATTACTAGTCATGTATCCTAAAGAAATGAGAGCCAGGACAAGAACAGATATATACATACCCATGTTCATTGTAGCATTATTTACAATAGCCAAAAGATGGAAACAACCTAGGTGTCCATCAACAGAAGAATGGACAACCAAACTATGGTACATACACACAATGGAATACTATGCAACCCTAAAGAATAACGTAGAGTCTGCAAAACACCACATAGCATGGATGAACTTGGAGGATATTGTACTGAGTTAAATAAGTCAATCACAAAAGGACAAATATTGTATTAGCTCATTATTGTAAAAAGTCAAGGAAACGTTTATATATGGAAGGAAACTTTCTTTCTTGGTTACCAGGGGTGGGAGGCGATGGGAGGGAACACTGTTTTATAGGTAGAGACAGGTATTGATTTAGGAGAAGGGAAGGGCAATGTATCAAATGTGAATGATCAACATGGTGGCACTGAGGAAGAAGAAGACATAGAGAGGTGCATGGGACGTACAGACAACAAAAATGAAAGCACACAGTACTGCATTGTCAATGATGGCAAACATTGATCTATGGGTGGATAGATAAGAGGACAGGCTAAAAGGTCAGGTATGTCTATGCAGAAGGAAGTGTGCCCAAGATCATGTATAGGGTTGGCAGACAATATTTCTACAACTGTATTGTTATGTTCTGTAAAAATTCCCAGGCATATAGTGGAGCTAACAAGGGACAAGGTTGTAGTCACTTCTTGACCACAGCCAGCTACCCAGAGGGAGAAAGTACTTGGACCTGTGGGCTCAGGAC
>NW_006922170.1:51013-61891 GCF_000298275.1 Orycteropus afer afer
TGATGGAATGGGAGAACAATATGGAACAAAACTCAAAATCATAAAAAAAAAGGACCATGTTTGCTGGTCTGATAGAGCCTGGTGAAAGACCTCAGGCTATGGCTCCTAGCTGCCCTTCAGATCTGGAATTGAACCCTTTTCTGTGGCTTCCAGACAAATAAGAGACAGGCATATGAGCTGAACATTTACATTAGGTAGATACACTCCTTGGATAGATCAGTCATGGGGGAATAGAAGGTCAGTGTATGTACAGGGAGATAGCCTGGGGGGCAAGAGTGCATGGGAAAGAAGGACATTGGGAAGGGCTAACTATGGGAAGGAAATGAGAAGAGAGCTGTTACATTGTGGGAAATTGTAGTCAATGTCATGAGGCAAAATGTGTATCAACTGCTGTATGGAAAACGAATTTCCTCTGTAAACTTTCACCCAAATCACCATTAAAATAAATAATAAAAGATTGGGTATAAAATGTCACAAATCAGCAAATAAGACAACTGCAAAAATATTTTACAAGCATAGTCTAATATCTGAACGGTTTTATAATGTTGGTGAAACAAACTTGCCAACTTCTATGCAGACAGTAGTAGTAAATCAAATGTTCCAGGCTTTAAGTAGAATAAAGAATGTCCTTACATTGCAGGTACTATATATTCAAATAATATAAAATCTTCAGTAATTAGAAATTTTCATCTTCTTACAGCTTTCAAAAGTATCATTTGTCATTTGTGCATTTACCTGATGCCTTATAGATTCTAAGATCTTATAAATAGCAAGGTATGTATTTTTTTTCTCCACAATTCTCTCACTTTTTACCTTAGGTAATAAATCTCTTTTCTTTTTTTCTCATTGAAAAGAAATAACACATTAATGATAACTATCAGCAATCTGGAAAAATAAGCCTTCGTATCTAAGGATTCTTATGATTAACCAATGATCTAAGCTCTAGAGTCACATACAAATTAGTAGAGAACTTTCTTACTTAGATAATTGAACTTACCCTTATTAGTATGCCATAAGTCATATTTTATAAATTATTGAATATGTCTTGTTATTGATCTGTAAAAACTAATGCATATTGTTAAGTAATATGAAAATCAAACCCATGGCCATAGAATTGATTCTGACTCACAGGGATTCTCTAGGACAGAGTAGAACTGCCCCATAGGGTTACAAGGCTATACATCTTTACGGAACCAAAGTGTCACATTATTCTCCTGGAGAGCAGCTTATGGGTTCAAACCACTAATCTTCCAGTTAGCAGCCAAGTGCCTTAACCACTGAGCCAGCAGAGTGCCTCTGTTTAGTAATATAAGTAAATAAAAATATATGTATTGGGTTCATTTATTTGCTATATAATCCATTGAAACATTAAAAAACAGTGTTATGTTGTCAATGTCAATACAAGATATATTTATAAAGCACCCACTAAGTTCCAGAAGCTGTTGGAAATAGAAAAACAAACAAACATATAAAACTAAAACATAACCCCTATCTTCAACAAAATTATAATCAAATCAGAGGATAAAAAGCAAGCATGTGATTAAATGAAATGTAAGTCAAAACATGATAAATTCTCTAAGAGAAATCCAAGAAAAATGTCCTAAGTTTTTAAAGGAGTTAATCACATTAGGTTGAGTTAAACACTGGGTGGATTTGAGAACGAAATAGAGTTTGGGGAATCTAGAAGTTCCAAAAGGAAGAAATAATGCTAAGGGTAGTAATGGAAGGGAAAGAGCATTGCATGAAGAAATAGCACAACAAAGTCAAAGCAATTGGAAAACCTTGGGGGAATTTAAGGGACCTAACTAAAGGTAGATTAGATTAAGCATCCAATAGGTATGTACTGTGTACACAGAGCATGAACAAAGACTTTAGTTAGTGTGTGTGTTGAACATAGTCAGTAGGAAAGACACAATCTTTTCCCTCATGGAGCTTGCATTCTTGGTGGGCAGGGAGAGATAATAAACAATATTTAATTAAAATGTTGAGGCCTCACATGGCGTGAAGGATGGGAGAAAAGGCAATACAAATGGGTATACGTTGGCTCAGACTCAAGTGTGATGGCCTTTGGAACAGGAACTGAGAAAAGTATACTTTGCTTGTGAGTATGCTAGTCCTAGAGAGACCAAAAGAAAAGGTCAAGCATGAGCTGGGGTCTTTATCACAAGCTCTCTAATCCTATTTCTGATCCAGTGTGTAGGAATAAGTGTGAGGGAGACAGAACAGTGGACGTTTCCTTCCTAGTACTTGCACAGGGAGCATAAGTATGGGTGACCATTTTTACTTTATGAGCAAGAGAAAAGAAGATTTTCCTCTCTATCCCTAAGAGATAAAAAGTCTAAGACACATTAAAGACAACAACTGAGAGTTTAACATGAAAAAAAAATATTTCTACCTACTATCAGATAACAGAGTACTAGAAAATTAAATAAATAAAAGAGACTATGGGTTATTCATGGAGTCCCTGGGTGTCACAAACACTGGGTTGCTAATCAAAAGGCTGGTGGTTGGAATCCACTCAGAGGCACCTTGCAAGACAGACCTGGGTATCTGCTGGGTATCTGCAAAAGGTCACACCATGAAAACCCTATGGGAGCATCTCTACTCTGCGATACCTGGGGTATCCATGAGTCAGAATCAACTTGACAACTGGTTAAGGGTTATTAGTTTAAATTATTTCTCAAATTCCTGATATCACAGAGTTCCCTATGGAATCTGTCACACAAACATCTAAATATTTCTTGGCAAAAAGGATTATTTCAGCTTGCAATCCATTTGTTTTAAAGCATCTTACTAAAATGAGACAAAATTGACTTTTTTATGCCTTAATAAAGAAATCAAGATAAAAGTCATAAAGAAGCTATTCAGAGTCCACAAAGACAGTTTTCTACATCCTACTTTGATGAGTAGTGACTGGGGTCTTAAAAGTTTGTGTGTGTATATCTAAGGTGCAACTATTGCTCTCTCCCTGTCTGGAGTAAAGAAGAGTGAAGAAAATCAAAGACGCAGGGAAACAGTTAGTCCAAAGGCCTAATGGACCATAAGAACTCCAGCCTCCAAGATCCTGAGACCAGAAGAACTAGATGATGCCTGGCTACCACTGCTGACCACTGTGAAAGGGATCACATAGGAGGTCCTGGATAGAGTGGGAGAAAAATATGGAACAAAACTTAAAATCATAAAAAAAAGGCCAGGCTTACTGGTCTGCTAGAGACTGGTAGAACCCCTGAGACTCTCTCTAGACTCTTTAGACTCTTTTAGATTCTCTTTAGGCCTGGAACTGAACTCACCCTCATGGATCAACTTCTAGTCAAACAAAAGACAGGCCTATAAGGTAAACAATAACACCAGGGAGATAAGCTCTCCTTAGCACAACCAACCACAGGAGATCAAAAGGGCAGCATTTGCCCAGGGATAAAGCTCATAAGGTAGGAAGGGGTAGGAAAGAAGGATAAATGGTAAACACAGGGAGGAGGTGGGAAAAGTGCTGTTACATTTTGTGGGGATTGCAATGAATGTCACAAAACAAAACGTGTATGAATTGCTGAAAGGAAAACCAAATTGTTCTGTAAACTCTCATCCAAACCACAATTGAAAAAAAAAAAAAAGAAAAGAAAGTCAGTCAACCCAAAGATGAAAAGGGCACTCAGAGGAAAGCAATCCTAGGAGAATCAGAGAAAGAGAGAGAGGGAGGGCTGGAGCGCTGATCAAATTGTACCTGAATTCCACTGTCACAGGCCTCTCCAGCCACATGACAAGATAAATCATCTTTATTTTTTTAAGTATACAAAAATAAAGAGACTATTCAGGCTACTATATTCTTGTTTGGTAGCAGGAAAATGAAAAGTGCAAAGTTTTATTTTTTGCAGTATGTTAAAATAAGTGTTTACATTATTATGAAAAACTGCTGCTTGTCAAGAAAGAACAGTGGCATTGGCCCACCTACCTCATTAAGACTCAGAAAGAAGACTTAATAATAAATATCTGCTATCGTTTTAATTTGTAGGAAAAGTTGTTCCTGTGGGTTATTCATAATACTTTTCACAGTTTTTGTGGCTCAAATATAACATATTTTTAATGGTGTCTACATGATGCCATCTCGGAAGGAAGGTTGGGCAATCCTACTTCCGTAGTGATATTGCCTCGGAAACCCAAGGAGGGGTCGCTATGAGTCGGGGCCGACTCGACGGCACACAACAACAACAACAACATCTAGAGCAAAGAAGAGTGAAGGGGAAGAAAAAGACACATGGAAATTAGTCCAAAGGACCAATGGTCTCCATGAGTCTCAGCATCTACTACCCTGAGACCCCCTCATTTTTCTCTCTCTTCCCTTTTTCCCTCCCTCCCTTTGTTTCTTTCTTCCTGTGATCACTTCCTATTCTTGTTTATTTTTCTCTTCCCTCCTTCTTCTTCTTCCTTTCTTTTACTGGGGGAAATTTAAAAATCTAGAGACTCCTCCCCGTAAAATGTAGAAAAGAAAACAGCTTTATTATTGAATATGCCTTAAACCAGATTACAATGTGCATCACAGGATATCAGATACAAGAATAGAAAATAGAAAGAAATGTCCCCTTTTTATTACAACCAAGCACTTACTATGCATTACATACATACTGTCCATGTTGACAGTAATTTGCCTTCTCATAAGAGGACTTGACAGCACCCTTTGCTATACATTCTTTCATAGTTCATCCAAAGTTGATTTGGTAATTGAGGAAGGTCTTGTTAGCTAATTGCTAACAATTAGCTAAGGGACACTAAAATATATCTCTATTATCTCTATGAGAAGCCAATGTTTACAGCTTAGAGAAATGTTTACAGCATAGCGCCTAATCTAGACTCCCAAGGTGAGAGAAAAATAGGAGCACTACCTTCCTTGATGTTTATATTTCAAAGAGATGGCTCCCAGACCCTACAGAAAAATACTCCTGGGTTGTAAAGCTGGCAAGAGACTTACCTAGCCTTTATAAAGATTCACAGACACATCAAAGGGTTAGAAGAAGAATTTACAAACATTAGATTTCTCATGGAAATACACTAAGAAGGGGGAGGGGGCAGGAGATCTTCTTTCACTTTTGACAGCAAGGAAAATGTGCTTTTAAAAAATTTATCCTCACATTTTTGACAAAGATTTACTTCTTGTTGTTCTTAGATGCCGCTGAATCGGTTCCGACTCATAGAGACCCTATGTAGAACAGAACGAAACACTGCCTGGTCCTGCGCCTTCTCACAGTCTGCTATATTTGAGCCCATTGTCGCAGCCACTGTGTCAATCCAACTCACTGAGGGCCTTCCTCTTTTTCGCTGACCCTCTACTTTACTAAGTATGACGTCCTTCTCCAGGGTCTGGTCCCTCCTGATAACATGTCCATAATATATGATGTGAAGCCTTGCCATCCTCACTTCTAAAGTACATTCTGGCTGTGCATCTTCCAAGACAGATTTGTTCATTCTTCCGGCAACCCATGGTATATTCAATATTTCTCAGAAACACTATAATTCAAATGCATCAATTATTCTTTAAAAAAAAAAAAAGGCCCAGTGCCATAGAGTCATTTCTGACTCATAGTGACTCTACAAGACACAATAGAACTGCCCATAGGGTTTCCAAGACTATAAATCTTCACAGAAGCAAACTGTTTCACCTTTCTCCTTGGAGTGGCTGGTGGGTTTGAACTGCCAACGTTTTGGTTAGCAGCTGAATGCTTTAACCACTACACCACCAGAACATCCTTTCAATTCTTCTTAGGTCTTCTTTATTCATTGTCCAGTTTTTTGCATGCATATAAGGTGATTGAAAAAACCTTGGATATTTATTTTAATCAATGGCTTGGGTCAGGCACACCTTAGTTTTTGAAGGGACATCTTTGTTCTTTAACACTTTAACAAGGTCTTTTGCAGCACATCTGTTCAATGTAACATGTCCTTTGATTTCCTGACTGCTTCTTCCATGGATGTTGATTGTGGATCCAAATAAAATGAGATCCTTGACAACTTCAATATTTTTCTCTATTTATCATGATGTTGCTTATTGGTTCAGTACTGAGGATTTTTGTGTTCCTTATGCTGAGATATAATCCATACTGAAAGCTGTAGTCTATGATCATCATCAGTAAATGCTTCAAGTCCTCTTCTCTCTCAGCAAGCAAGTTGTGCCATCTGCATACCATAGGTTTTTAATGAGTCTTCCTCCAATCCCGGTGCCCCATTCTATTTCATACAGTCCAGCTTCTCAGATTTTTTGTTGAATATACAAGAATGAATGAGTGTGGTGGAAGGATACAACCCCGACACACACCTTTCCTGATTTTAAATGTTTGAATGACTGTCTCTTGATTTATGTACAGGATCCTCCTGAGAACAATTAAGTGTTCTGAAATCCCATTCTTCGCAACGTTTTCCATAATTTGTTATGATCCACATAGTCGAAGGCCTTTGCATAGTCAATAAAATATAGATAAACCTCTTTTTGGTATTCTTTGCATTTATTCAAGATCCATCTGACATCAGCAAGGATATCCCTTGTCCTACATCCTCTACTGAATCCAGCTTGAATTTCTAGCAGTTTCTTGTCAATATACTGCTGACCATGTTCTTCCCTTTTGGTTTTTGAACTCCAGGTCTTTGCATATTAATTATAACATTCTGTCTTTTCAAACTGCCCTTGGAAATCTTCTGTTCAGCTCTTTTACTTCATAATTTCTTCCATTTGCTTTAGTTACTCTATGTTCAAGAGCAAGTTTCAGAGTCTCTTCTGACATCCATTTTGTTCTTTTCATTCTTTCTGTTTTTTTTTTTTTAATAACCTTTTGCTTTCTTCACGTAGGATGACCTTTATGTGACCCCACAACTCCTCTGGTCTTCAATCATTAGTGCTTCAAATCTATTCTTGAGATGGTGGGATATATTTAAGGATGTACTTTGGCTTTTGTGGACTTGCTTTAATTTTCTTCAGCTTCAACTTGAACCTGTATATGAGCAATTGATGACCTGTTCTGCAGTCGGTCTCTGGCCTTGTTCTGACCGATGATATTGGGCTTTTCCATCATCTCTTTCCACAGAAGTAGTTGATTTGATTCCTGTATATTCCATCCAGTGAGGTCCACATGCATACTTGCCATTTATGTTGTAAAAATGTATTTGCAATGAAGAATTCATTGGTCTTGCAAAATTCTACCATGAGATCTCCAGCATTGTTTCTATCACCAAGGGCATTATTTCCCAATTACTGATTCTTCTTCTTTGTTTCCAACTTGTACATTCCAATCACCAGTAATTATCAATGCATTTTGATGGCATGTTTGATCAATTTTGGACTGCAGAAGTTGGCAAAAGTCTTTAATTTTCTTCATCTTTAGCATTAGTGGTTGGTGTATAAACATGAACACTAGTTGTATTAAACTGGTTTTCCGTGTAGGTGTACGGATATCTTCCTTTCACTGACAGCATTATACTTCGGGATACATCTTGAAATGTTCTTTTTGATAGTGAATGCAATGTCATTCCTCTTCAATTTGTCATTCCTAGCATAGAAGACCATATGTTTATCTGATTGAAATGAAGGCGTAGGATATCGATCTTTATGCATTCCATTTCATTTCTGATGACTTACAATTTTCCAAAATTTATACTTGTACATTCCACATTACAATTATTGATGGATGCTTGCAGCTGTTTCTTCTCATTTTAAGTTATGCCACACCAGCAAATGAAGATTCTGAAAGCTTTACTTCATCCATGTCATTAAGGTCCACTGTACTCTGAAGAGAGAGCTCTTCCCCAGTAGTATTTTGAGTGCCTTCCAACCTGAGGGGCTCAAATTCCAGCATGATATCAGACAATGTTCCACTGCATTCATAAGGTTTTCACTAGCCAATTTTTTCAGAAGAAGTTCAAGAAGTCTTCTCTCCTTCTTATTCTGGAAGCTCAGCTGAAAGTCGTCCACTGTAAGTGATCCTGCTGGTATTTGCTATACCAGTGGCATAGCTTCCAACAGCAAAGCAACATGTAAGCCACTACACTATGAAAGACTGACAGACTGACAGAATGGTGGAATATTTACCTACCCCCTGCTCTCTGTTAGGCACTGTAGTATGTATAAGGTCGCTGGGTGGCACAAACGGTTTGTACTTTACTAGTAACCTAAAGGTTGGTGCTTCTAACCCACTCTGTGGTGCCATGGAAGAAAGGCTTGGCAATCTGCTTCTGTAAAGATTACAGCAAAGAATATACTTACTCTGCAACATGTGGAGTTTCCATGAGTCAGAATCCACTCAACAGCTACAGGTTGTGGTTGTGGTTGCTGTTTCCAGCATATAGAGAAATAAATACAATGATGAAGTGACTGTGGTGTAGAAAGAAAAGGAGAGTTCTCTTGGGGGAGCATGATTTAGCATGAAGTCGGTGATGGAGGTAGGAGGATGGTAATAGAAGTCTTTGATCATTTTAGCACCAACTAGTTTTCCTTCTTCTGCAAGTCGCTAACCTCCCAATTTTCCAAAGTGGGAGTATGAGGGTCAAGCTTGCTATTTTCTTTCAAGGTCTTGGTTGTAACAAAATCATTCCCTTTGTTGAGACTGAATGGTTAACTCTAAAGTTCCTTATACCTAGAGTATATACACTAATTTCACTATCATTATCTCCAAAGACCTAAAAGGCAGCCTGGGAATAAATTATGTAGTGTATTAAGTAAAACTTGTATTAATTATTACTAAAGAGACTTGGTTTTGATCCCCATGAACTTGATTGTTCACTTCTTAATTGAGGAAATTGCACTAAGTGATCACCAAGGCTTCATTCAATGCTATCAGTCAGCCTATCAGCCTAGCTACTCAAATTTTAGCTACTCAATTCTATCAGCCTAGCTACTCAATGTGTGGTCCGAGGACCAGAGGCGTCATCTGGGAGCTTGTTAGAAAGCAGGATCTCAGGTCCAACCCAGCTGTACAGAACAGAATCTGAAATATAACAAAACTTCAGGTGATGCTATGCACATAAAAGTTTGAGAAGCACTGGTTTTCTGTGCTTGAAAACAGACAAGAATGTCAAGAGTTGTTCAGAAATGTGGAAGGATTCCTAGAATATACAGACCACCACCACCAACAACCACCACCAGAATAGGTGATTGAATAACCAGAAGATTAGACTGTTAACACCAAAAAACTAAAGAAAGGAATGCTGAAGACTGAGTTGTGGCTGGAGAAAAGAAGGAGAGAGAATCTGGCAAACTTTTGGATATCAAAACCAAAGAAAAAATATGAGAGAAGAAAGAGAGAAAGGGGAAATTGTTTTCTAGGAGTAAAACACTCTCCTTGTTACAATCGAGTTACCCCCTCAACTCATGGTAATGTCATGCACAACAGACCATTGTGATCCATAAGGTTTTCATTGGCTAATTTTTTGGAAGTAGGTGGCCAGGCTTTTCTTCCTACTCCATCTCAGTCTGGAAGCTATGCAGAAACCTCTTCAGCATCATAGCAACATACAGACCTCCACTGACAGACGGATGGCGACTGCACTTGAGGTGGACTGGCTAGGAATTAAACCCTAGTCTCTTGTATAGAAGATGAAAATTTTACCACTGAACCCTTCAAAATACTCTAAAGGGTTCCATTCCCAGAAAAAAATAAAATTCTCCCTTATGCTGGAAATTATGAGGAGTCTCTGGTAAACGTCCTATTCCTAAAATGAGTGATTTCCTAGGAAAATGGAAACAACAAACCTAACAGAAGAAGATAAAGAGAATCTGAATGGAAGAACAACTATAAATATTAAGAAAGTAATAAAAATATCCACCCTTTCAAACTAACAAGCCCAATTAGTTTCATGGATAATTTTCACCAATCTTCATCAAGAATACAATATATCTTTTCTATCTAAACTTTTTTAGGGCATAAAAATAAAATACAGAAAGCCAGCAATAGCATACCTCTGATGCTCAAATCATATAAGACCTTATAAAAACAGCAATAGCATACCTCTGATGCTCAAATCATATAAGACCTTATAAAACAATCTAATTTATGAAAATAAATGTAGAAGTCCTAAGTAAAAGTTTAGCAAAAAGTGTATGTGTGTGTGTATATATATATATATATATATATATATATATATTAGAGTGAAAGAATATTAGATCCAAGGATTCATTACTACAGGAAGATTAATTCATGCTAAAATATATTAATATAATTTATGACATTAACAGGATAATGAGAATATATTATTACATCTACTGGATCCTAACTTACTTTGATAAATTCAAAAATTCTCCTCATAAAAATTTTTAGTAGTTAAAAAAGTAATCTCCTTAACTTGAGAAAGAGTTCCTACCAAACCTATAGCTAACATCATAGTTAAAAGTGAAACTTGAACAGCATTCTCATTATAGGTAGGAATGAGACAAGAATGCTCATTATCTCCACATTGTTATGGAAAACCTAGCCAATGTAATAAAACATTAAAATGTAAGAAGAGATAAAAAAAAATAATAGCTAGGAAGTGAAATCAATGTGGTGCAGTCCTGAAGCACACCCTTTTAAGAATGTGATCCAGGTAGCTTTATAATCATTGGGGAGAGGATGACCTGTTAAATAAATCATGTTAGAATAATTATGCGTTTGGGAAAAAACTAAAGTCAAATTCTTACTTCCCATCATCCCAAAAGGAAATCTCAAAGACTTAAAGACATAAACACACACCCCCACACACACATGCATAGATTTTAAGTCCATAAGAAAAAAAACAGGAGAATTTATGTATTAATCTTGGAGAAGAGAACCCCTACAGAAGAAAGACATAAAACATAAAAATGATTGATAGATAGAAATATAAAATTTAAAACTTCAGCATTGAAAGGCACTATGAACAAAAGCAAAG
>NW_006922170.1:62163-62649 GCF_000298275.1 Orycteropus afer afer
ACCACTCATTCTCATTATAGGTGGGGATAGTACCAAATGCCAGGCACTCGTCTAGGCCCTGGTGAAACAGTAGTGAACAAAACACACCATCTCCAAAATGAATTAAAAAGTAAAAATGAAAATCCCAACCCTTGGAATAAAGAATGAATAAAGCATATGGACATAAGAACACAGTTTAAAGAATAATTAAAATATAATGAACACCCATCTACTGCCCAAGTTAAAAATGAGAACATTATCAAGACTGTAAGGGGAGCCTCTATGCTCTGTAGGGGTAAGCAGTATCCTGACATTTTAGTAATTGCTGTCTTGCTTTTCTTTATTCAGCCAACAAATACTTGCTAAGTCTTTTCTACTTGTCAGGTAATGTACAATGTGCTTTGGATAAATCATTGAACAAAATCAGCTGAAAATCTCTGCCCTCCTGGAACTTACATTTTAGTAGGATAGACACAATAAATAACAGACATAACAAGTGACAACTCC
>NW_006922170.1:63409-64598 GCF_000298275.1 Orycteropus afer afer
GCCTAAGGCACTTGACTGCTAACCAGAAGGCTGGCAGTTCAAACCCACCAGCCACTCCTAGGAAGGAAGGTTGGGCAATCCTACTTCCGTAGTGATATTGCCTCGGAAACCCAAGGAGGGGTCGCTATGAGTCGGGGCCGACTCGACGGCAAATAACAACAACAACAACATAAGGGTGTGAGCCATTTTCCTAGGATAAATTTCTCTTTCTCTATATATATAAGCTTTACTGGTTTTGTTTCTCTAGAGAACCCAGTCTAACACACTGAGTGAAGAGAATTCCAGGCAGAGAGGGAAAGGCATGAGAAGAGACAGTTTGGGAACATCAAAGAGGCCAGTATGGCTGGCACAGAGTGAGCAAGAGAGTGAGTGGTAGGAAATGAAGTTCAAAGTCAAGGGGAGTGCAGAATGGAGGGACAGTTCATCTAAGAACTTGGCTTTTATACTGAATCTAGTGGGTAGCTTCTGCGGTATTTTGAACAGAGCACTTACACGTTCTCCGTTTTGTTTTTTAAACATCTTTCTGGTTGCACTATAGATGAGAACAGAATGCAGAAGCAAGCTTCTAACTTCCAAGTGAGGATCCTTCAAACAATCCAAGTGAGAGATGCTACCACCATAGTAGCAATAAAAATGGTGAAAAATGGTTGAATTCTGGATATGTTTGGATTGTAGAGGCAACAAGATGTGGGGTGTGAAAAAGAGAAGTAAAGAATGACTTCAAGGTCTGGACCTGAAATACCAGCAAAGGTGGATTTGCCATCAAAGCAAACAATCTGATTTTTTCTCACCTCCCTGGTCCCATTTCCCCCACCCTGCTCCAGCCACAGCGACCTCTTTGCCAGTCGTTGGGCTCACCAGACACTCTCTACTCTTAGGGCTTTTATATGAACTCTTTCCTTTATCTGGAATACTCTTCAAACAAATATCTACATGACTAACTCCCCTACTGCTTCAAGTTTTGCTCAAATGTACCTTTTCTATATTGACCATTTACCACCTGTACCCAGCTATTCCACATTTTCTTCTCTCTCTGGCATTTATCATCATCTAACATACTATATAGGAGCTCTGGTAGCATAGTGCCTAAGGCATTTGACTACTAACCAGAATGCTGGCGCTTCAAACCCACCAGCCACTCCTCAGAAGGAAGATTGGGCAATCTACTTCTGTAGTGATACTGCCTTGG
>NW_006922170.1:65053-66634 GCF_000298275.1 Orycteropus afer afer
GGTGATCTCCTTTTGAAAATGAGCCAATGAAAGCTCTATTGATCACAATGGCCCCATCCCCATGGAGGATCGGATAGCACTTCATCCCACTTCATGATGACCCCTTGTATGCAGACTACAACTGCGCTCCACAGGGTTTCCAAGGCAGTGGTCTTTGGAAGAAGATCACCAGGCCTGTCTTCAGAGGTGCCTTGGGTAGATTCAAACCACCAACCTTTCAGCTAGTAATAGAACATTTTAACTGTCTGTGCCACCCACTAGAACGCAATCTCCACAAGGACAGAGGTTTTTGCCTAAAACAGTGCCTGAAACATATATGGCTTTCAGTAAATATTTGTTAAATGAATGAATGCATATAGTTTCTTAACACGCCCATTTTCTTCCCAGTGTCTACTATTCCCCTGGTCCAGAGACCCTCTCTATTACATTCTTCAGAGAATAAACTCCATACTCCTATGGGGTGTGTGTGGGGGAGAATATTTTGAACTCTGTCTCTCAAACAACTTTCACCCAATCTTCCTTAGTTCAGCATTTTTTGCAATTCAATTTCCAGAGGTAACTGGGATGGCCAGTTCAGAGCCATTTGAGGTGACTGTAATGGAAATTACATTAGTTTGCAGCTTTTCTGATTGCTGTCTTAGGATGTGGCTTTCCGGGGTGGACTAAATCACCTTGCATTCATCCATCTACTTCCTACCTTCTAAAATTTTGTGGCTGATATTGCCTTTTGAGTTTTTCCCATCTTTCTGGGTGCCTTAGGATATTCCTTTATCATATTTTTAAGGGAGTGCTATGGATTGAATGTTACCCCCTCCAAAAAAAATAGATATTGTAAGTCCTAACCTCTACGCCTGTGGTTATAATTCCATTTGAGAATAGGTTGTCATCTGTATTATGTTAATGAGGCAGGTGTATCTTGACTCAATCTCTTTTCAGATACAAAATATACAAAGATATATACAAGATATACAAAAGGGATTAAACATGGGAGCAAATCAGAGATGGGAGAAGAGAGATGCCAAGCCATATGAAGTCTGCCTAGGAACAGAAGCTCAAAGAGACAAGGATCTTCCTCCAGGGCCTACAGAGAGACAAAGCCTTCCCTAGAGCCACCACCCTGAATCTGAACTTCCAGCCACCTATACTGTGAGAAAATAAATTTCTGTTTATTAAAGCCATTCACCGGTGGTATTTCTATTACAGCAGCAGACAGGTTACCTATGGAGTATAATTATGTGTGGGTTCAATTTTCCATCTTTACTTGGAAGCCCACTGAAGTATCGAGTATATAGATTCAGGTATACTGTTTTAGTTACATAGTGCTGCTCTGACAAGAATGTGCCACAAATGGGATGGATGAACAAACAGGAGTTTATTCTCTTACAGGTCAGGAGGCTAGAAGTCCGAGTTCAACATGCCAGGCTCTAGGGGCTGTGTGAAAGCCCCCCGACCTGGGGCTTCAGCTCTGCCTCTTGCTTCTGGCCCACTGAAGCTAGAGGCATCTCTTCACTCAGGCAGCTACTGGCTGCTGAGGCTAACAAGCCCAAGGTCGACAAATAAAATGGCACAGTCCCAATGTTA
>NW_006922170.1:87989-88929 GCF_000298275.1 Orycteropus afer afer
AGCTGGACAATGAATAAGGAAGACCGAAAAAGAGTTAATGCTTTTGAGTTGTGGTGCTGGCGAAGAATGCTGAAAGTACCATGGACTGCTAAAAGAACTAACTGTCCTGGAGGAAGTGCACCTGAAATGCTCCTTGGAAGCGAGAATGGCCAGACTTCGTCTCACCTATTTTGGTCATATTGTCCGAAGGGACCATTCCTTGGAGAAGGATGTCATGCTCCATAGGGTGGAGGGTCAATGAAAGAGGGGGAGGCCTTCAACAAGATGGACTGACACAATGGCTGCGATGATGAGCTCAAATATAGCAGGGATCGTGGAGCTCGCGCAGGATCGGGCAGTGTTTCATTCTGCTATGCATGGGGTTGCTATGAGTCGGAAATGACTCGACGGCACCTAACAACAACAATAGTAAAAGGAAGGAGTTCTGGTGGCATAGTGGGTAAGGTTTTTGGCTGTAAACCCCAAGGTCGGGATTCAAACCCACCAGTCACTTTGTGAAAGAAAGATGGGGCAGTCTGCTTCTGTAAAGATTTATAGCCCTGCAATGTACCAAACGTGAATGATCAATATAGTGGCACTGAGGAAGAGAAAGACATAGAGAGGCACGTGGGAAGTACAAACAACAAAGATGAACCCCTTTTGCACATATAATACGGCGTGGTCAGTGAAGGCAAACACGGGTATATGGGTGGATAGATGGGTGGACAGGCTGAACTATTAGCTATGTCTATGAAGTGGGGAGTGTACCCAAGAAAATGTATAGGGTTGGCAGACAATGGTCCTATAACTTTATGTGTATGATCTGAATTCCCAGGTGTATAGTGGAGCTGACAAGGGGCAAGGTTGTGTTCACTGCTTGGTCACAGCCAGCTACCCAGAGGGACCGAGTAGTTGAACCTGTGGGATCAGGACCATAGTCGCAGGGGACATCAAGCTCAAT
>NW_006922170.1:90439-92781 GCF_000298275.1 Orycteropus afer afer
AAAGGAAAGAACACTGTCTGCTTCTTTGAATCCTACAGGCAAAAGAGCTATATCTGTTGTCCTCCAAGAAAAGAAAAGGACCATCAATGGAGTAACCTGGAGATCAGTAGAACTGTCAGAAGGAGCATGGGAAGCAGGCTGCCTTAATTTCAAAGGGTGGAACCATTACCTGCTAGGTTTCAAAGTGTGGGGCCACAGTCTCCTAGGTTTAAAGGAGTCAGATCTTTACCAACTTGGTTCTACAGTATGGAACTGCCATTAAGGTGTGCCAGGGGATGGGACTGCTGCCCAGAGGTGAGGAGGCAGAGCTGTCGTGTCCAAGGGGCAGAAAAATTGGGCCTTCTGGGACTGAAGGGGTGGGGTGGCCACTCAGACAGACCAGGAGAATGGGGTCACCACCCAAATCCCAGGGAGCAGAGTTGCCATCCCAGTGGGCCAAGCTGAAGCACACAGCCAAGGGGCCTCTATCCTGAATCCAGAGAGCATGAGCAACACCCAGAGTCTGGAGGGTGGGGCCTTTGCCCAGATGGTCCCAAAGAACAGAGTATATTTTCAAGTCTTGAGAGCTAATGTAAATTTTTGTGCTGGGTTTTAGACTTGCTAGGTGCCCATTATCCCTACTTTCCCTCCAATATCTGCCATTTGCAATGGAGATGTCTACCTTGTGCCTGTTCTACCATTGTACTTTGAAGGTGGATAACTTGCAGTCTAGAATTCGCAGGTCCACACATGAAGAGGAATTTTGCCTCAAAATGGAATAGTGTAAAGTCTCACCCATATTTTATTTAGATGATTCAGAAGATGAGATATTGGACTTAGGATTGAAGTCTTTTGGCATTACGTGATGGGGTGAATGTATTTTGCATGAGACAATGACAGGAATTTTTAGTGGCCCAAGGGTGAAAAGTAATGGGTTGAACTGTGGTCCTCAAAAACATGTGTTATGAATCCCAATTTCTATGTGTATGGTTATAATTCCACTTGGGAATGGGTTGTTTTTGTTATGTTAATAAGACAAGATTAGTGTAGGGTGTGTCTTAAGTCAATCTCTTACAAAACATAAAGGTAGGAGACGAAGGAAGCACAGATGGAAGAGGACAGACACCATGTCACATGAAGATCATTAAGGAGTCAAGGAATCAGAACCTGCCCCTCAGAGCCAACAGAGAGAAAGCCTTCCCCCAGAGCTGATGTCCTAAATTTGGACTTCTATGACAAAATAAGTTTCTGTTTGTTAAAGCCACTGACCTGGTATTTCTGTTATACCAGCTCTAGACAAAGATGACACTACTTGAGGATCAGTAGACACAAACAGAAGTGTGTAACCACAGGTTCAAAAGAGCCCAGCTCCAGCAACACTTCACTGCTGCACTAATTTCCTACAAGTTGTTTTTCAGACACCCTGAAAAGTCCCAGATCAGATCTGTTCAAACCAGATTGGCCCAGTGAAGCCTGTGCAGAGTGGCTTGCCCCCTATCCTGAGATGATCTAGTGACGTGTTCCCTACAAAAACTCCCCTGCCAAACACCCTAAGACAGCTAGTTTTTGACCATGGGACACACATGAAGATACACGTTTGCTGCTCATACACCTACCCTGCCCCTAATTCCTATGTACTATGAATTTCTAGAAATAAGATTAAAATGTATAACTTCTTTATTTACAAAACCCTATAAAATGTTACCTGAGTTTTGGATCGGGGAATCAGATCTGGGTGAATTCCCTTGGCTCCTTGATGTGCTGCACGCCAATAAATCAACTTTCTTTCACCCAAACTCTAATGCTGAGTAGATTGGCTCATTAGCACATTGGACAGGAACCCCCTTTTATCCTATATCAACACTATGTTATATGGGATATTGTTAAAAGAAATCAATTCTTCATTATAATAACCATATTATCAACAATTAGAATAATGAATATTGAGCACACACTGTCTTGGTTAAAGCTATATATGCACTGTTACTTTAAATACTCTCAACATCCCATAAAAAAAGGTATTCTTTCTTTCCTCAGGTTATAGATGAGGAAACTGAGGTTCCAAGAGGTAAAGTAATTTACGAGTAAATGACTGACTTAGGTCTTGAACCCAGTTCCCTGTAAGTCAGAATTGACTTGACAGCAACTAATAACAACTCTGGTTCCAGACCCTATACTCTTAAGTTTGTTGTCTCATGTTGTTGTTGTTGTTAAGTACCGTTGAGTCATTTCCGACTCATAGCGACCCCATGCACAACAGAATGAAACACTGCCTGATCCCGCGCCAGCCCCACAATCCCTGCTATACTTGAGCCCATCATCACAGCCACCGTGTCAATCCATCTCGTTGAAGGCCTCCCCCT
>NW_006922170.1:94416-97316 GCF_000298275.1 Orycteropus afer afer
TTTAGTGATCTCTTGCTTTCTTCATGGATAATGTTCTTGATATCTTCCCATAATTGATCTGTAGTCTCATACGCAGGCCAAGTACATAGACAGTAGGGACAAACACCACACATCAATTTCCTGGTGTGGTACAAATGGTTTAAATGACCACAAACAGGCAAGTTCAAAAGAAAACCGTTTGCTCAAGCTATTTGTGGAACCATCACAGCTTCACTGTTAAGAAACTTATGTGGTAGTTTCTTAACATGTAGGTGTTTGTTCTTCTACAAAACATTGGTTCTGAAAAATATTCTGATGCAGATATAATCATCTTTAATAGCTTATTCTCATTACACCCTGGAGTCTCTTAATTGAAGGAATGGTATGGTCCACCAGTCCCACATTTATGTTGAAAATTCTTTCTATTTTAGGGAACACCTAGAACAGGTTACAGTAAATAGGCAACACTGTGCAACCAGAGACTCCCAAATCAGAGCAGGATCTTCATAGTTAGTTCTCTTTCTGATACCTGGTATTCTACTATTGCTAGAATTTAAGCATGTTTTCTTTGAAAAAGAACAAAAATTAAACGTTCTACAGGTAACTCTTCTATACCTCAGTTTAGTTTTTGTCTCAACAAGAAATCTGCAACAAAAAATAAAGTGGAGAATAGAGGATACATGTGTGATGATTGCTATATGCCCACCACTCGCTGATGTTGAATAGATTATTTTCTTACTTGGAAAATTTATCAAAGTCAGTCAAGAATGTCTCTCTGTGATTGAAGAATTAACCAAATGAAAAAATAAAATAAATTTTTCTGTGACCTGGAAAAAGGATTTCTCATGTCTCAGCTAAGAACTAAACTCTCAAAAACTCACTGCCGTCAAGTCAGATCCGACTCATAGCGACCCCTCCTTGGGTTTCTGAGGTATTATCAGTAAGGAAGTAGATTGCCCAACCTTCCTTTCGAGGAGTGGCTGGTGGGTTTGAACTGCCAGCCTTCTGGTTAGCAGTCAAGTGCCTTAGGCACTACGCCACCAGAGCTCCCCAGCTAAAAACAGCTAAGACAAAATCTGCTAACAGGTCTATTTCTTGTGCATGAGAAATACACTCTGGCATGAACTGTATAAACTGCAGTGCTCAGAAATCACAGACAAAAAAATATACTTACTGAAGGTGAGAGAGACACAGCGGGGGACAAAAGCTACTTTAAGTATAAAATAGAATGCAGAATAAGGGAAAGCCATGTTGTAGAAGTCATCCCCTCCCCCACCCTAGTCCCCAGGCTTTGCTGCTTGCCCGATTCAGTTAGTTCCAAGAAGCAATGTGGGTGAGGCTACCTGGAGAATCATAAAAACAAGACAGACATATTCTCAGGATGCAGCCTGGCTTTATGATAGCTGAGAACACTATGTGCACAGTGAAAACCAGGTAAAGTAGAATGCTATTTGTCCTCTCCCCACCTACAAGAACCTCTTGCAATTAGCTGGCCAGGAAGACCCAACTCATATAACAATAAATTACATTTTTAAAGAGGAAATGGCACAGGATACAAAGATAACATAAGAAGAATGAGAAAAAGAGAAAGAGAATTTATTTCATTTTAATCTCTTTAGTTGTAAAATATAAAATACATACTGGAAAGTGCACGAAACAAAGATGTACTGCTCAATGATTGTTTATAAAACAAACTCCTAGGTAACCAACACTCAGATCAAAAACCAGAATGTTGATGGACTCCAGAACTTACCCTCATTTTCCCTCCCAATGACTATCCTTTTCCCCAAAAAGGTAACCATTCTCCAGACTTGTATGGTAATTTCTTCCTTGTATTTCATTATAGTTTCTCTAGTGCCTAAGGCACTTGACTGCTAACCAGAAGGCTGGTGGTTCAAATCCACCAGCTACTCCTTGGAAGGAAGGTTGGGCAATCTACTTCCATAGTGATACTGCCTTGGAAACCCAAGGAGGGGTCGCTATAAGTCAGGTCCGACTCGACGGCACATAACAAAAACAACAAAGCATAGTATAAGGAGCTTGGGTGGTGTAGTGGTTAAGGCATTTGGATTCTAACAGAAAGGGTGGTGGTTCAAGCCCACCAGCCACTCTGCAGAAGGATGAGTCTGCTTCCATAAAGATTTCCAGCCTTGGAAACTAAACAGGAATCAGCTATGAGTCAGAATTGACTAGATGGCAGTGAGTCTGACTTTCTTTGGTCATAGCATAGTATTGTGTATTTTTTTCAATTTTAAATATTTGAAATCCAATAGCCTATATTCTTTTGTGCCTGACTTTTTCTCCCAGCATTACACTTGTGAGATTTGGCTATGCTGGGGAGTGTAGTTCCAGTTTATTTATCTTCATTGTTTTTTGGTATTCCATTGTATTCTTCCATTCTACTGTTAATGAATGACTATTCCCAGTTTGGGACTATTACCAATAAGGCTGCAATGTAGATTCTTGTACATGTCTCTTGGTGCACGTGGCCATGTATTTCTGTTGGGTTTATATCAAGGATCATAGAGTACGTGCATCTTTACTAGATAATGTCAGATTGTTTTCTAGAGTGGTTGTGATCAATTTATCCTTTTACCAACAGTATATGCCTTCTCTTGGCATTGTCAGTCTTATTCATTTTAGCCATTCTAGTGGATGGCTAGAAGTATCACATTGTGCTTCAATTGCATTCCCCTAATATTCAATGAAGGAGCTCTGGTGGCGTAGTGCCTAAGGCATTTGACTGCTAACCAGAAGGCTGGTTGTTCAAACCCACCAGCCACTCCCCAGAAGGAAGGTTGGGCAATCTACTTCCATAGAGATACTGCCTCGGAAACCCAAGGAGGGGTCACTATGAGTTGGGTCCAATTCGATGGCACATAACAACAACAACAACAATAATTAATGAAGGACCTCTGGTG
>NW_006922170.1:97416-99799 GCF_000298275.1 Orycteropus afer afer
CAGAAGGCTGGCGGTTCAAACCCACCAGCCACTCCTTGGAAGGAAGGTTGGGCAATCTACTTCCGTAGTGATACTGCCTCGGAAACCCAAGGAGGGGTTACTATGAGTCGGATCCAACTTGATGACAATGTGTTTGGTTTGGCTTTTTTATGTTGTGCCAGTTGAGTATTGGACATTTTGTAATCCTCTTTTGTGAAGTACTTATTCAATACCCTTACTCATTTTTTCTATTGTGTTGGTGCTGTCTCTCTCTCTCCTAATGATTTTTAAATAAAAAACAAAACCCTCTGTCATTGAGCCAATTCTGACACATAGAGACCCTATGCAACAGAGTAGATCTGCCCCTTAGGGTTTCTAAGACTGTAGACCTTTACGGAAGCAGACTGCCTCCTCTTTCTCCCATGGAGTAGCTGGTAGGTTTGAATCACTGACCTTTTGGTTAGGAGTCATATACTTTAATCATAGTACCATCAATGTTCCTTAATGATTTTTAGTGGCTTTAAAAAATATTCAAGATATGAGCCTTTGTCAGTTATATCTATTGGAAATACCTTCTACAACTCTTAAGCTTGCCTTTTCACTCTCTTAATGCTGTGGGAGAAGCTAGCCACTATGAAAGAAATCTGAGTACCCTGGGACTTCCATTTTGTGAGGGAGCCAAAGGTAACCACACAGAAAGGATCCATGGAGAGATAGATGCTTAGCCACCTCAGTGTTAGAGCCATCCCAGCCCAAGCATCAGAATTGTGAATGAAGAAGCCATCTTAGACCTTCAAGCTCCAGCAGATGTGATGTAAAGAATAAGGAACACAGACAAGAGCCAGAATGGAGATACCAGACATAAGACCCTAACTAAACTATCTCAGGCATCTCTAGCCATTGAAGTCACCCAACTGAGAAACAGACACTGGAGAATTAAAATGATCTATCTCAGATGGGCTCTGCCTAATTCCCCCACCCACAAAACCTTCAGTGTAATAAAATGTTTGTTATTTGATACTACTAAGTTTTGGGTGATCCATGTGGTAGGGGTGGAGCCAGGTTCTGAAGGACTTGAGTAAGTGCTGAATAACAGGAGCTCTATTAGAGAAAAACACATTAGTCAAGTTGGTGAATCCTAAATGAACTTGGAGTCTTAGGATGTTAGTGTGATGACTGTCCTAACAAGGTGGAAAGATTATTTGTGGATAAATTTGGCAAGATGTTCTTCACTCTTTATTGATTAGATAGACAAAATAAAGAGAGAGTATGTTAGTATAATAGCACATAAAAACCATGTTTTGATAGCTGTCATCTTGGCAAGAAAAGGTGGTATGGCCTGTGGATGTTTCCCTCTGAAGACTGATGTCTGAAGGCACAGCTCCTGGGATGGACCTAGAACCCTGACTGAGGGAAGGAAAATATGGAGACACAGGAGAGATAATGATCTCCCAGATGTTTATCTCAAGTATGGGTAAAAATGCACTGCCGTAGAGTCGGATCTGACTCCTAGCAACTTCTCCTTGGGTTTCCAAGGTGGTATCACTACGGAAGTAGATTGTCCAACCTTCCTTCCAAAGAGTGGATGGTGGGTTTGAACCATCAGCCTTCTGGTTAGCAGGCAAATGCCTTAGGCACTATACCACCAGAGCTCCTCGAGTATGGGTGCTATATACTAAATGAGGAAAGACTTTTGATTGTTTTGTTTATTTGTTTTTTCCTCCCCCGGTAGATTCTGAACTCAGTGTGTATCCATTACTAGCAGTTAATAGTGACTCACTCTCTTCAAGTTCTACATGATTTAGCCAAGTTTGTACATAGCAATGTACTAACTTACCTAATAAGAAGCAGTAACTTATGGAAAATTTTGAAATCCTGAAAGAGGTGCTTAGATGTAATTTTAGAAGCAACTGAGAATTTTGGGGTTGTTAAAGGCATTATAAATGTACATTACAAGCATGGTTCCTGTCTACCTCTGAGGAGAGAAGGAAAAGAGACAAACGAATTTGCTGAGTGTAAAACTGAGTAGAATGATACAGTGGTATCAATAGGGTTAGTATCACCCAGTGTGATAACCAATGGTGTTATTCCCCCCCTCCATGGACTTCCTCCCATACCAGACCATACAGCATCCTTAGTAATGTCTATTATCAACTTAAATTGTAGAATATGTGTAATACAGTTATAAGCTGCTTCAATGTAATATTTCTTAGATTGCATGAATACTAACAACAAAACTGCTTTGTATAATCTTCCCACATTAAATTACATTAGTTACATTATTAACTGAGTGGAAGCCTTTGATTTTTTTCCTTCTTTTCCTTTAATTACTACTTCATTCTCAAAAAAAATATTGATAAGCCAAAACATGGAAACAACCTAGATGTCCATCAACTGAGGAATG
>NW_006922170.1:101209-102488 GCF_000298275.1 Orycteropus afer afer
ACAACTATACAATCACCATAGCAATGAAAACAACAGCGCGTCCTTATAGTGTGTGCAGACGAAACCACATGATTCAAAGCATAATTGTAATTAGGTAATAATGACAGCTCTGATCAGAGCACATTAGAAGGTTCAAAAAGTAAGGTAGCATATAGTTTTAACTTGTAGTATATTGATACATGTAAGATGGACTTACAAAAAATGTTTTTGTTGTTATAACCAACTAAAGGGATATTTTTATTAAAAAAAATAGATTTCTGCTGAAACACTGCACAAAAATTTTATAGACAGTCATTTAGTATCATCCCCTCTGACAGTGTCATCTGGTGCAGTCTGCACTCCCTGCAACCTCCTAGTGATGCCACTGAAAGGATGGACTGTTGAAGTTGGCACCAGAACAAGACCAAGAGCTATCATAAGGGGACAATGACAACATTGCAGACTTGCAGTTCCACCGTGTCCCATCTTTTTCATTTCTCATCCCTGAAAATTACCTTTGAAGCTATAAGTGAAATGAGGCAGTGATTTGAAAGCAACTGTATGATAACTGCATGAGCCAACTGTGAATAATAGCACAAAAAAATGTGAGGCACAAACTATATGGGTGCATACTGACTTTTGTTATCAACATCTTGTATGAAAGCTTATCTCATTTCAAACTATAGAGAATAAAAAACTTTCCAAACCACAAAAACTGTAGTTTTATCCTTAGTGATATATAACTTCAGGTATATTTAGAGGAAAGGAGAACATACTGGAGTTCAATAATAAAATGTTTATTATAGTACTGGATGTGAGAATGCCTCAACAGTAGTTTTAAAAAATGTATGATGAGAATACATGGCCCTTCAATGCAGTGATGATAAATAAATAAATAAAGCCCAGAGGCACAAAAGCCCAACTAGATTCTGCAGTAAAGATATGACCAAAAAATGATTCATAAAATGAGAACTTAATAGGCTCTAATTCCTAGACGCATGTCCTTTTCTGAAATCTTTGGTTCTTTCCTTTGATGTTAAGTAGGAAATAAAAGTAAATATATCTTATACATTCCTTTGCTTTGCTAATTCTTTATTGTGTATAAATGGTCAATTCCGAGCTATTCTATCAGGTATCAGGAAATCCAGAGCTTCTGAGACCTGTTTACTACATTTCTCTTAAATGAAAATATTATTATCTGTGCAAATGCACAGTATTTCCAATGTCAGTAGTAATATGAGATAATGTAAGAAAGCATATGAAAGCCACAATTTAGGACGTCAGTCATTAAAACAGTAAT
>NW_006922170.1:102663-104111 GCF_000298275.1 Orycteropus afer afer
AAAAACTGAGATTTTCCCTGGCCATGGTCTTTTAGTATGGACTATTTCTTTATAATAGTCTGTCAGTCTGTGTTTATTGGGATCCACTGTGTATAGTATTCATTTCTTGCTGTTTTAGAGAATTGCAAAAAAAAAAAAAAAAAAAAATAGTAGTGATGTTTCTGCCCAGGAGGAATTCATTTTCCAATGGGAAAGACAGAACAAACAATTTCATGTACCAAACACATATGTGAAAGTATATGTGTGTTAAATTATACACACATCTCATCGTACATTTCTCACTCACACATCTACTTTGTCAGTGTTTTAGTAGGAGGGTTAGCAAACTATGGCTCAGGGGCCATATCTAGCCAACAGCCTGTTTTTGTACTGCTCTTGACCTAAATATAGTCATTTTTACATTCATAAAGGGTGGTAAAAAAGTTAAGCAAAAACAGAAACAAAGAATATGCAATAGAGACAGTATGTGGTCCATAAAGTCTAAAATATTTACTACCTAGCTCTTTGCAGAAAAAAGTTTGCTGACACTTGATTCAGAGTAATGCATGAATTCAAAGCTTCTGTTAAATTAGAGCTGTCTGAGGTTAGTGTGAAATCAAGGGGAGAACGATCTCTAATCCCACTGCGCAAAAGCTGGACTAGTAACACCTCATGCTTGTATTGCACTGGCCTTCAAAGCCCTTCCTATATGAAAGGCAAAAAAAAAAAAAAAAGTGCACAGAAGTCATCATTACTACTGGAGGTTTCATGCATTGATGTCCCGTGCAGGTGCACAAATCTTTGTCACCTCTGATAGCCTCAGACTACTCAAGTCAGATGAGTAAACCTAGACTTCCGCACTTTCTTCACTACCACCGAGCTAGTTTTCAATAGTTTGGCGTTCTTTTTCATAAAATGTGCCCGTAAGGACCTTGGGATTCTCACCCAGCGACATTTAACCTTCTATATTCGATTCTGTGGCTAATTGTGACATTACTGTTGATAGCACTTGGCATTGGATATGACAGAAAAACCTATGTTTTCCCAACAGTTCTTCAGTTTGTGTATCAGAAAGCTGCCTTTTTGTTTAAAACTGCAGCTGGAATTGCAGTATGTCACTCAGCTGTTTGGTACATGTTCTTTCCAATGCCTTTGCTGGGGAGTGTGATTTCATTTCTACTTCAAAAGCACTCTTCGCAACAGTTTCTACTGAGACTTTTTTTTTTTTTTGAATTCCCTGCATCTCACTAGCACCTCACCAGTGGTTTATCACTTGAGTGTGTGTGTGTGATTATACATTTTGTTCACGAGTATTCCATTCCCAGTCACTGTGCACAAGTCAAGGGGATAACACTCATCTAATGGAATGATTATTTGGGAAGTTCCATTTCTGAGCATGCTCCCACACATAATTCTTGATGCAATGATTCGAAGTTATGAAACTCTTTGATCTCTAGATGACCAAGTAG
>NW_006922170.1:104476-110176 GCF_000298275.1 Orycteropus afer afer
CCAACTCATAGCGACCCCTCCTTGGGTTTCCGAGGCAGTATCACTACGGAAGTAGGATTGCCCAACCTTCCTTCCGAATAAATGTGTTAGGAGAATTAAATGTGATAATTCATATAATTTCTAGTTCAGTGCTTATTGTAGAGTAAACACTTGATAAATGCTTGCCATCATCACCTCTTTATGTTGACAAAGCATTTCCTAGAATATTCACTTAGTCACTGTGGTTCACCTCTTTATGTTGACAAAGCATTTCCTAGAATATTCACTTAGTCACTGTGGTAGTTAAGGTTAATGTGTCAACTTGGCTGGGCCTGGTTTTGAGTGGCTGAGCAGCTGGATGTAGTATTCCTGCCAAAGGGACAAGGCAGCCACATCTTCTGACCTCCTCTAACCCCACAAGAGAAAGACAGAATCACCATCATTAGCCCAAGGCCTATTCCTGTGAGGCCAGACATGCTGCCTCCCTCCAGACCTTTCACCAACCCTGACACCAACCATTCCTCCCGCAGCACCCACCACCTCTCTGCTGGGTTCGATAATTTGCTGTAGTGGCCACACAGAACTCACAGATTACGGGGTTTATTAGGGAAGCAACAGGCTACAACTCAAGTCCAGAAGCACACTCAGTCTGTCTCAGCCCACTGTCTCTCAGTCAACAGTCTCTCTTAGTCTCTCTCCCAGCAGTGCGTGCCTCTCAGTGTTTCTCTCAGCAATGCATGTCTCTCGTGTATCTCAGCCACAGTGAGAGATTCTTTCTGCCTCTATGAGGGCTACTTTTGAGCCCGGCAGAGTGGCCAAACTAACCAATTCCAACATCACAATTCTATGAGAACTAACCTGAGAGCAAGCAAACTTCCCAGAAAATTACTTGTGCTGCTCCCAACAGAAATACCCAGGTGGATAATTTTAACAATCAGGAGCTACTCAGTTGCTCACGGCAAATTCCACTATGGCGTTTACAAAGACTTATGGCTAGAAAAGACACACTATGTAATTTACTACACTGTAATTCCCCATGATGAGACTGGCAATCAACTCCATGGTGAAATCTGCCTTGAGCAGCTGAGTAGCTGCTTTAGGGACATGGTCTGCTTCCTGTATAAAAGGAGGAGTTTTGGGAATGGTCTGCAGCTTTTGGCATGCTTGAATTGAATCCTGCATGTACCCGAGTACTTATTCAGCAGCCTGCCATGTCTGCCGATCTTTGGACTGTTAATGGGACTTGCATCAATGGCCTGCCGTGTGGTTTGGTAATATTGGGACTGTGCCTTTTTACTTGTCAACCTCGGGTTTGTCAGCCTCAGCAGAAACACCTGCCTGAGTGAAAAAAGCCTTCAATTTCAGTGGGCTGGGAGCAAGAGGCAGAGGTGAAGCCCAAGGTCAAGGGGCTTTCACTCAGCCCCTAGAGCCTGGCACTTTGAACTTGGACTTAAAATCCTCTAAAACTGTAAGAGAATAAAGCCCTGTTTGTTAAAGCCACCCATTTGTGGTATTTTCTCATAGAGCAGCACACAGTAACCCAGTCACTCCACAAATATTTGGTGCCTACCAATTATCAAAGGAGCCCTGGTGGTGGCTCCATGGAAGAAAAGACCTGGCAATCTGCTCCTATAAAGATTTCAGCTGGAAACCCTCCAAGGCAGTTCTACTTGGTCACATGGAGTTGGTATGAGTTGAAAATCTACTCAATGGCACCTAAAAATAACAACAACCATATGTCAGGTATAGTCTTAAACACTGGTTTATCAAAGACACTCTGAATTTTCACTGAAAGTATAAGAGGTTTGCATGGAAGATAGATATAATCAGGTGCCTGACAGACACCTGAGTCAGTGACTTGAAGAACACATTCAGATCAGGAGCTGATTTATGTCTAAGTGGCCATTCTCTCCTCCAATAGAAAACTCATAAGCTGGCTGTTATTGCTTACACTGACACAATGGTCATCTTTACCCAGTCAGGCAGCTCATCCCACTGTTTTATCTGGGCACCACATCTGTCTTACCGTGGATTCTCCACATGTGCCACTCTCTGTCCATGACTACGGAATCACCATACCAGCCTGCCTCAGATACTGCAGTAAGCAATCCAGAGATGTAGGGCAAGGTCACCTCATATTCCTTTAGGAAGACTCACACTAGACATGATACAGGGAACCCGTTGGTGTTCCAAAGAACCATGCTTCTGACTTATTGAGCATATAGATTCTGGCTGAGAAGTAACTGTGGAGATATCCATTAACTTTCCCTTAGCATGGCCCCTTCCAGGGACTAGAACTGTACGTGTTGGTGGCTGCCGCAGAATAATTTGGTGAAGCTGTGGCTTCTGGTGGTTGGTGGCAGTCCTATGAGTGCCTTAGATTTCATACAAGACATAGTGCAGGGAGATATAGACAAACAAGGAGATCTTTGGAATCTTCCCATAGATGTGGTGGCCTCTTTGGGAGAACCTCCACAGCTACTTTCTTACAACCTTGATCATAGCCATAACAGCTGCTTTAAAACTTTTGCCTGCTGCAGATGCTGGCAACCATGTTTCCACCACAAGGAGAACCCTGAGAAGGTGAAGCCTACCCACAGACACTGACTGAGGAACATGAGACAAACAAAAGGACTACTGAGAGCAGCAAGTCCCCATTCCAACCCAAGGTTTCAGTAGCTGCCTGGCTCCTGCAGCTTTTTCATTCGGTGGGCTCTTTTAATATCCTTACTACAGAATCCCTATTTTGACTAAATCATACAAAATACCAGGCTTCCTGGTCTGATACAGACTGGTGAAACCCCTGAGACTAAGGTCTCTACTCACCCTTCGGGACTGGAAAACAACAGTCAGGTATATAAGGTGAACATTCACACCAGATAGGTGCACTCCTTAAAACAATCAGTCATAGAAGATCAGAAGGGCAGTATTTGCACAGGGAGATAGCTCACAGGGCAGGGATGCACAGGAGAGAAGGACACAGGGAAAAGTTAACCACAGGGAGGAAGTAGGAAGAGAGCTGTTATATTATGTGGATTGCAATCAATGTCATGAAACAAAATGTGTATGAACCACTGTCTGGAAAATGAATTTGCTTTGTAAACTGTCACCCAAATCACCATTAAAAAAAAAAAATTCCCTATTTTGACTTAAGCTACTTCCAGTTGTATTTCTGTTAACTTGCAACTTGAAGAGTCATGACTAAAATCCTCTCCAGCCTATTTGCTTTTTATTGTGTTAAAATATAACAGAAAACAACCACTTTAAGTGTATAATTTAGTGGCATTAATTTGCATTTAAGATGTTGTGCAGCCGTCACAACTATCTAAAACCCTTTCATTACCCTAAACAAAATCTCGTTTCCCATTAAACAATAATTCCCATTCTCCCCTCCCCTCAGCCTCTGATGACCTGTAATCTACTTTTGGTCTCCATGAATTTGCCTATTCCACATATTTCATATAAGCGAAATCATAAAATATTTGTCCTTTTGTGTCTAGCTTAGTTCACTTAGCATTATGTTTGCAAGGTTCATCCATGTTAGAGCATGTATCAAAACTTCATTCTTCTTTTATGACTGAACAATATTTCACTGCATGTATAGAGAACATTTTGTTTATCCATTCATCTATTGACACGCATCTTCTGGCTATAGCAAATAATGCTGCAATGAGCATTGGTATACATGTGTCTGTTTGAGTTCCTGTTTTCAGTTTTTTGAGTATATACTTAGAAGTGGAATTGCTGGGTCACATGTTTAGCAGTTTGGGAACCCCTAAACTGTCTTCCACAGTGGCTGCACCATTTTACAATCTGACCATTAATGTACAAGGTGTCCAGTTTCTCACTAATCCTTGTTATTTTCAATTTTTTTATTTAAATAAAGCTTTCCTATTTGTTGTGAAGTGATATCTTATTGTGGTTTGGATTGCATTTCTCTAATGGCCAATGATGTTGAGCATTTTTTTTTTCATGTGGTTTTCAGCTATTTTTCTATCTTCTTTGGAGTAATATTTATTCAAATTCTTTACCCATTTTTTAAAAAATTGGATTGTTTATCTTTGTTGCTGCGTCGTAGGAATTCCTTATGCATTTTTGATATAAGCATTTGAGTTACAAAAGTTTCTGATTTTGACAAAGTACAAGTTATCTATCTTTTCTTTTGTCACCTGTGCTTTTGGTGTCATATCTAAGAAACCACTGGCAAATCTAAGGTCATGAAGATTTTCCCCTATGTTTTCTTCTAAGAGTTTTATAGTTTTAGCTCTTGGATTCATTTTGAGTTAATTTTTGTTTTTGGTGTAAGGTAAGAATCCAACTTCACATTTTTGTAGGTAGATATTCTATCTTTTCAGTACCTTTTGTTAAAGAGAGTATTCTTTCCCGATTGAATGGACTTAGCACCCTTGTCGAAAATCACATGACCATAGATGTACATGTTTATTTCTGGATTCCTAATTCTATTCAATTGGTCTATGTGTCTATCCTTATGCCAGTACCACATTGTTTTTATTACTGTAGCCTTGTTCTCCAGACTTTTTATTTTTCTTAAGAGCTTGTTTTACATTCAGCATAACACATGCATTTAGTTTCATTCCCCATTCGCCGTGTCCAACCCTAACCCAGTCTCCTCCCCTCCCTACCCTGCAACCCTGTGCCCCTCATAATTATGCACTCCTGTTTGTCCTGCATTTCCTCAGTTTGAATGTTGGTCCTCTGGTGTCCCACAGTCTGTTGCTCTAAGGGATGTATAACCATAGGGTATGTGGGTGGGGCATCCTGGGTTGAGTGGCCTGCATGTACATCTTGTTAACTATTGGGCTGAGAGCCCGCCCCTGGGGGTGAGTGTTATTCCAGGCGCCAAATGTATTCCAGGGCCATAGTGTTGGGAGTCTCATCAGATTTCATCTGACCAGTAATTCTGGTCATTATTGAGTTTTTGGATTTTGTTCCAAGTTTTCCCTCCCACTCTATCCAAGATCTCCAGATTTGATCCTTTCCTGAGTGGTTGGCATTGGTAGCCAGGCACCATCCAGGTCTTCTGGTCTTGAGGGCCATTGTGTCCTAGGGCTGATTGCTTCTAAATGCCTTTTTTTTTTTTTGCATTTTTCTTCACTTCCGATGCTAGGAGACCATTGGCTGCATCTTAGATGGCTGCCTGAAAGCTTTTAAGACCCCAGTCACTACTCAGCAATGTAGGATGTGGAGCAACACTTTTCTGTATTTTGTTGTGCCAATTGAGTCTGGTGTTCCCCAGTACTATGGTCCAGAGGTAGCAGATCTATTGGATCTCTCTCCCATAATGTCAGGATGTCTGTGAGGGATTACTCTGACTGTCTTCTATTGTTTCTGTAAGGATTTCAATTATTTTGTATCACTGGTGTCTGTGTAAGATTAGCCTCAGCTGAATCTATCCTTGGTCTAGAGTATATGTCTGTTTACTGACCCCTGTCTGATCATCTCAGGTTTTTATGTGTTTATCTCTATAGCTTAGTGTTTGGTGTTAATGGCAATGTGGCATTGTGCACACATTGGCTGTTATTAGCACCTGTCGTCTATCTCTTATGTGCACAATTTGGTGTCCTCTCATTTTCCAATGTTATTATGGTGGTCATATATCCTTCCTGTATATCCCTTCCTCAGACAATATTTTTTTTGCGCTAATTTCCTACAATGGGTGAATGCTTAACTTTGAGAAACAGATTATAAGCTTATAAATGG
>NW_006922170.1:110276-121022 GCF_000298275.1 Orycteropus afer afer
CTACTTCCTCCCCTTACCGCCAATTCTGGACAAAGTCTCTAGTCTGTACATCAATGAGAGGACCATTGGCTGGGATCTTGGCACCTTTCAGGACCCCCAGTCTGGCCTTGGCCAATAGTTCTTTTGTTTCCCTTGTGGGTAAAGTTACAGGGAACGAGTTGTTCTGGATGATACACAAAGGAGCTCTGGGTCTGAGTCTGCCTAAAGTGGAAAATTCAGCCATAAGAAGGGTTTATTCCCTCCACAGAGGCAACCACACTTCTGAAGATGCCCTGGTAGACTGAGAATCGTGGAGGAGAGTCTCCCCCATACAGGAAAACTTGGACTGAATGGAAATAAACTGGATCCACAGAAAATCCATGAAATTTTAAGACACTGCTAGTTCCAATTGATTTCTCCTAAGTTTTTATGATTGAAAACCAGGTCTCTTAGTTAATACCTTTGGTGAGACCCTTCACTCCTCTGCCTCTATATGACTGCACTGACAAAACACAGGAGAGAGGGAGCCTTTAGGGAATATGACCTTGGTTTGTAGGATCAGGTTTCCTTGCTACGAAAGGAAACTTTAAATCAGGAGAATAAGCCTTACCCAGGGACATGGGCACAGAATCACTATACTGTAGTATACCTCACAATGATGCCCTAATGTGCTTGTGTGTAGTGTATGATTATGGCACAGGCCTGGTTTGTTTCCTGGAAGCCAGATGGGGCCTAGAATGGGCAGAGTTCATGGGCTAGTCTCTTCTGGTACATTCAAACTTTTTCACTTCTCCAAATGCACTGTACAAATAATATGACTTTGTGCTATAAGCAGAGTGAAGTTAGAAGATACTGTTTTATAGAGCCTAGCTTCCTCCCCCTCCCCCCCCCAGACCCACTGACTATCCTGGTTGCCAGGCACCAGTTTGTGTTGGCAACGGAAGGTTCTGTGAAGTCAGTTGCAGCCGACAGGATACTGGCAACTAGAGGCAGAGCTGCAGGCCCCTTCGGAGTCATGAAGGGCCTGCTGGCTTCCCTAGTGAACTCTTTCCTGCCGTTCATGAAGCAGCTGTATGGTGTTCTGGTGATGCTTTCCAAATACTTTTCCAAAACCCCATGTATCTGTAGATTTCCATGGGAGATCCTGGTTTGTGTTATTGCGATTATTTTTATAGTAAAGAGGCATTACGCTCTGAGGAAGAAAAGAGAGCGAAAACCAAGATTATCAGCCCAGATTAATGAATATGGTGGATTCATTCAGAAGATTAGTCTGGCTATTCAAGCTGATGATGCTTCTGAGCCACCTCTAATGGAGACCCATCTTCTCCAATTACAAAGTACATGCTTGGCAGCACTCAACAGAAATCCAAGCACATTTGTCGCTTCACTTGAAGAACTTCTCAATCAAGATCAGAGAAGTGAACACCCTAAACTTAAAATCAACACAGCAGTGATGATGCACCTTCTGGTACAGACCCAATTGCTTCAAAGATCATCTGGATCCATACAGATGAAAGTAACTGAGACCAAGATCACCTTAAAAGTCTGTCAGAAGAATGCAGAACTAGTTCATCGGGAAATCCTGGATGGCTAGGTCAAGGCGGATCATCTTCACAAAACTTCAAGATGCTTTCCCAAAACGCTGTGACATAGAAATATGAAGAGAAGAGACAGAAACAAAATGCTTAAAAATTTAAATATATGAAGAAGAAGATTGTAAATGATAAATGGAGCCAATTAAAATATCTGCTCTTTGCATCCAATTTTGTCGTAAGTCTGCTTTGATTGCCTTTTCTCTTGAATATGGGTCTCATTTTCCCATTTCTTTATGTGCCTAAGTATCCTAGAAATTATGAATAGTAGGATGTACAGACACTAGATTCTGTTATGTTCCCCAGAGAGTACTGACTTTCTGTTTTGCTTTGTTTTAGTAGGTAGTTAACTTGCCTGAACTCAAATTCAACTCTGTATTCCCTTCAGTGTGCAGCAGCTAAAATCCTTGTTCAGATATTTTTGCCTTAGCTGGGTTGCTTGGAGCCTGCCTTGCACTTGCACACTCTGGGGGTCAGCCATAGACAGGCAGAGAATGTGGGATTCACCTTATTGGGTCTTTCCTTTCTATTTCTCCCTTACTTCCCAGCTGCTGTGGTCATGTACATTCATTGTTCTCTCCTCAAGTCACTAAGAGCACGTTTTCTACTCCAATTGCAGATGTTCTGTTTAGCACTGACTGCAGCTTACCCTCAGCAAAAAAAGTTGTAAAAAGAGAGAAACTTTACCCATTCCATTTCCTACTTCAAAGCATAGAAGGAATTTTGATCCAACTTTAGCTGTTCTTCGGTGACTTTGGGTGGTTTTTTCTATTTTGTTCAGAGTTTCAGGTTTTCTGTGGGATGGTTGGTCTGGCAGGAGCTATTCCTCTGTTACCAGAATGAGAACCTCCGCTCACAAATATTTCTAGTGCAGTGACATTGGTCCATGATATATGGATTTATGTTTTGCTCAACACTTGTACATCATGGCACAGGGATGCTACAGAATAAAGAAATCTGTTGTGAATTAAACTTTTACCACCCACCAATAAGAGGTCTGCGTAAGCCAAAAATGTGTAAGACAAGGCCAAACTGTCATTCTCTTTTAAGTCTAAATATATACCCATGTGGAGAATGAAGCCTGATCCAAAAAGAGATCCCCTGAAATCACAAAACCTCTATTAATGCTTAGTATATGATTATTTTCTAAAAACACCATTGTTTCGTCAGAGCCACTGATAGTGTAGGATGAATGACACTCATCAATGGAAAGTGATGGAAAAAGAAAATGTAGTTTTCCCAAGGAATGATTTTTTAAAAAATTCAAGGCTGATTTCCCTATAGTCAATCCATAAACCCACCACCATCAAGGGAAAATTTACGTGAACTTTCCTTTTTCCACCTATAATTCTTCCCTATTGTGACAATTTTCCTTTCCTGGAGGCACACTGCAACTGGATTTCCTTTATAGTAACATTTCAGGTGAGATAAAGAGAGAGAAGGAGGAGGAGGAGGAAGAGGCAAGGCAGAGAAGAAAGAAGAAAATGATGAAGCAGCAGAAGAAGAAGAAGGGGAGGAGAGGGAAGGGAGAGGGAGGGAGGGAGGGAGGGAGAGAGAGTAGGAGGAAGGGAGGAAAAGGAGTAAAGAGCAACTTGCAACACTGTGATTGGTTAGGGTGTGTGTGTGTGTGTGTGTGTGTGTGTGTGTGTCTGTGTTTGATGTTGGGGAAGAGATTTGAAAGGGAAAAATCTTCTTTGTTGTGAGTTGACATTGAGACAGAACCTGCACACGCTTTGATGCTGATGCTGCCAGAATAAGGCAAAGTGATCACAGAGTCGTGCTCTTTGTCTCAAAATCATGTCTTATATACACCTAAATATATCCATGAAGTAAAGTCAGCAATCTTTCCTTCGAAAATATTGAAGAACACCCAATTTAATTTGTGTTCTGTAACTTTGACTTCAGTCCTCCGTCTTACATGATGATTTCCTGCTTTTGAAGCAAGAGTTGGTTCTTAATTACTAAGAAGCTAACTGACTGCATTCCAGCCTTCAAGAAACATGAGTGATAACTGACTAAAGCAGAACATGCATCATGGTAATCTGTTGGGAAGAGTGAGGGATTATTCAAGGGAAATATCATATTAAAGTCAAGCTGGGTTGGATCTGCTTTCTGATGAGTAGTTTTATGTAAGTCAAAGTAAATTTTGAAAGGACTGACCTCTGGTGGAGCAGTGGGTAAAGCAGTTTGGCAGTTTGAACCCACCAGCTGCTCCATGGGAGAAAGATGAGGCAGTCTGCTTCCACAAATATTTACAGCCTTGGAAACTCTATGGGGACAATTCTACCCTGTTTGATAAGGTTAGTAAGAGTCAGAATTGACTTGATGGCAATGGCTTTGGTTTTGATTTTACCTTTTCTATTGAAAAATATGCTTGTTTGTTTTTTTCTGATAGAAAATAAACGTTTGCTTTTTTCAAATAAATTGAGCTGCTTCTTCTAATTAATTGATGCTTATTTGTATGTTTTACCTTATTTTGTGTCTGAAAGACAGACAGTGTCTAAAGAATAACTATACAACTTTGTCAGTGCTGGTCAAAGGCAGTTTTCCCTAGCAAAGAGTTTTGAACATCATGTTTATCAATAAATTGTAGTGATTATAGTGATACAAATTTGTCTATATCTTTTAGCAAAGTGGTAGAAATTAAATTCCTCCTGAGCAGAGACTTCCCTACTATTTTTTTGCAATTCTCCAAAGCAACAAGACATTAATTCTATACACAGTGGGTCTCAATAAACACAGACTGGACAATCAGAGGTGTTGTGAATCATGACAAATTGCTTTTGCAATAGGTATGCTTTTACTGTCTTTCAAGTCAGTAATTTTAAGTTTCTCATACTTGGACTTTTTCTACTTATATGAGAAATGATCATATGCTTAATTAATTTTAGATATGAAAATAACAACATTGAAGATTATTAGTTTAAAAACATTACTTATAAACTATCTTTTAGGTGGGTGGTAACTTCCATAAATACAAAAAAAAATTTTTAAGTGGTTCACATACAAGAAAGTGAAATCTTTTTTTTTCATTTTCAGAGAATCACAGGAAATAACGAATGCATAAAATTCTTCTGTAGAATGTCAATGTCAATTAAGGAAATGCATTAAATAGGGGCAGAACTACTAAAGTTTTACAAATTCACCTTTTAGAGACACTTAGTAGAAACTGAAAAATCAAGGTCACTTGACTTTATCTACTTCATTAAAATGGTGAAGCCACATTTTTGTCTTGGTAAATAATTTAAAACTATGAAATGATGTGTATTAGCAGAATGACAGCAATGAAGAAAGAGATAACTTTTTCTCAGCATAAAATTTTAAAATCATTCTGGATATGACATTATTAGTTACTACTAAAAGGTGTGTCTATTTGTAATGAATTCTATAGTTATCACTTTTTCTCAGTATAAGTGTATTACCCTAAACATAAATAAAATTTATTCTCCATAAACAGAAAAAAATTTAATTCTAGATGAAAAAATCTAAAGGCCTAAATACAAATAACAATAAAAAAGCTTTTAAAAAAACTTAAAATTTTATACCATTAAACCACTGTTTGAAAGGTTTATAAAAATGTTTCAAACATGTTTATGTGATTTCACAATTATCAACTATGCAATAAAATGGAAAGATAAAGTCTTTCATATTAAAAAAAAACAACAACGCTGAATCTTAGAAAAAAGTAATTTACTCAAGGTCTAAATGCACAAGGTGGAGATGAAGTTAAAACAGGATTCATGACCCAATTTTCAGTGCTCCTCTATTAAAGTATTTAATCTATTGTTTTATATCTATTTATGTATATGTCTCCATCTTGCATGAAACAGAGAATTCCTTGAGAGCAGCGATATCCTGAGTGAATTCCTAGCACTTAGCACACCTCCTAGCTTATAGAAGGCTTTCACTGTATGTTCACTGAGTTAGAATGGATTGAACTAAATTGATAAACTAAGGCTGATAAGAGGAAACAGAACACTAATTTCACATTCTAGAAAGTTGAACAGCTACTATAATCCTTATTAACTCAAATTTATATCAGTTGGGAAAAAGTCCATTATAAATATTTATGTAGCCTGTTGTACCAATACTACTCTGACAAACACAAAAATATACAGATATAAGCCTTCAATGAGTCACAGTAGTATCATGTCGGAGATTATTGGTAATAAATGCTTTCTTTTTTCTTCTCCATTCTTCATTATTCTCCCTTTGGTGGGCCAAATGCCCAATTTGTAACCATCTTTGGGAAAATCTTTCCTCCACTTGCATATTATAGCTCAGCTTCCCTTTAATGGGAAACCCAATCTATTAGTTTTTGAAGCACATGGAATAACTTCTTGCATCTAAGTGAGATTCATTACTCTTCCTTGTAAAGCAGCCCCCAAAGACCACTTTAACTTCTATCACTAACCATGGCATAGCCTTAAGGTAGTTGAAATTAAAACCACTTAAGTATACCCACATTTACATCATGGCATCTCTTATGTAGTAACCTTAGGAGAGTGAAACACAAGCAGGTCCATTTCCAAAGGAAAGGAGCTGCATTTCAAAGACCAAATCACAGTTCAGGCTACTCAAAAGGTGACTTATAGCACAGCATGAGGTACTGAAAAATACTAAATATGCTGTCGAAAGTTTTCTTCCCTCAAGGAGATGATGACCTATTTAAGGAGTCAAGATTCTCAACACAATTACCAAACAATGCAGAACTGCACTAAATGATGTGCCACAGAATTCAAATGCTACAGAAAATAAGAGCGAAGAAAATTACTGCATACTAGAGAAGTCAGAGAAGGAAAGGGTTTTATAGAGCACCAGTTCCTGCAAGTGACCTTCATTCCAGCTCCAAGTTGGGCATCTCCCAGACTACTCAGGATGCTTTCTCTAACTATTCTTCAAGAAATATATTCTTCTTTGTGATCTCTTTTTGATGAACTCAACCTCATTGGCGTTTCTTTGGCTCCCCATTTTACAGCACTGCATTATTAGTACTCTGAGATTGTGTTGTTTGTATCATTTAAGTTACACACACGCACACACACACATACACAAACCCACTGCCATCAGGTTAATTCAGATTCATATACAGGACAGAGTAGAACTGTCACATAGGGTTTCCAGGACTGTTACCTTTATGGAAATGGACCACCATATCTTTCTCCCCAGAAGTGGCTGGTAAGTTCAAATAGCCGACCTTTTGGTTAATAGCCACGTGCTTAGCCATTATGTCACCAGGACTCCTTAAGCTATATACACATACATATAATTTCTATTTCCATTTCCAAGTTATTTAAGAGACACAACTTTTTTCATATCACAATTTCTACTGCATTAGTACCATGCCCTTCACAAATTGTTCATTCCACTGAAGTTAATTGATTGAATACAATGATTGGGCTGCTGCATGTTTGCATGCAGTATACACCCCCCCAAAATAAAAACCTCACTGTCACGTGTCCATTCCAAATCACCGCGACCCCCATTGGGTTTCTGAGGTGATAAATCTTTAAGGAAGTAGATTGCCCCATCTTCCTTCCACAGAGTAACTGGTGGGTTTGAACCACCAACCTTCTGGTTAGCAGTAAAATACCTTAGGCACTACACCACTAGAGCTCCTTTTGCATCTAGTATGGTGCCTGATATATAGTAGGTACACAATAAACATTGTGATGAAAATCCATGAGAAAACTTAAAAAAATGGGCTTGTGCTGTCATGGGTCACTTTTGGTTGCTTTATACTCAATTGAGTCAGTAAGCCAATAAGACAGCTTTACCTATATAGATAAATGAGGAAACAGTTGATACAAATACTATAACTAGGTATGATTTGGAAGTGGACTGTGGTAACTGGGATGTATTACTTTAAAATACATACATGAATACACACACACACACACACACACACACCCCTAAATGGAATACCTGAGTGATATGATTAATGCTTGACTTTAGCCAAAAAGTTGGTGGTTTGAACCTAGCCAGAGGTACGTCGGAAAATAGACTTGGCAATCTGCTTCTGAAAGGTCACAGCCTTGAAAATTCTGTAGAGCAGTTCTATTGTGCACACGTGGGGTCACCATGAGCTGGAACCAACTCGACGGCAACTAAACATATACCTAAACACATTTCCATACATATAGAGTTTGATGTATCAAGAACTGTATTTCTGTAAAGCAATTCCTCATTTTCAGTGTAAATGAGGTTATACAAAGTATTTGTCCTAAAAATTAAATACTACCCAACCATTTTTCTGTGTCTCTTTTATTGATTAATTGTCGTATTGATTCATTGCTTGCTACATTTAAGAACAAAAGGCAAAAACTAGACTAAGCTTTAGAAAATGCCTTGTAGGGAGCAATCTATTGCAACCAGAAAATGCTTAATGTCTGTTACATTTGTTCTATTGTTAGAGTTTAAAATGTGTAGAGTAGTGGATTTTGCAGTTAGGCTTACATTGAAATCTTATTTCCATCACATGTTAGCTGTGTGAGGTTGGGCTAGTTGCTTAATTTTCCTTAAACTTCTTTCTTCATAAGTGAACATTAGATTATTAATGTGTTTCCTCTGACCCGGGAGTTCCACTCCTAGATATATCCTTGACAGAAACGCTCACCATTTTAACCAAAAGAAATGTACTAGAAAGTTTATATCAACTCCATTCATAATAGTCCCAAACAGAAAACTACTTAAGTGTCTAAGAAATACATCTTTCTTCTTGGCCTCTTTTTGATAAACTCAATCTCATTTGAGTTTCTTTGGCTTCTCATTTTGGTGTTAAATGCCCACCAACAGTGGAATAAATAAATACACTGTGGCATATTCACACAATGGAAGATTGTATGGCAATGAGAATGAATTATCTACAACTACACTCACTGAACATCATGAATGACTCTCACCGATCTGGGGTGGACTGAAAGAATAGACACATATGAGAGTACACTCTGTGTTATTCTTTTGAATTGAAATACTAAAACTGGCAACTAATATAAGTTCTTGTATGTGAGAATATTGGTTAACCTTGAAAAGAGATGGTTGTGATGGAAAGGAAGAATGAGGGTAGCTACTGCAGTGTGGCTCATATTCTGTTTCTTGATATGGCTGCTAGTTTCATCCCCCTCCCCAACTGTTGTCGAGTCTGATCAGACTCATAGCAACCCTCCTTGGGTTTCCAAGGCAGTATCACTATGGAAGTAGATTGCCCAATCTTTCTTCCGAGGAGTGGCTAGTGGGTTTGAGCCTTCTAGACAGCAGTCAAATGCCTTAGGCACTATGCTACCAGAGCTCCTAGGGCTATTCAATTATATTTGTGCATTTAACTGTATTTAATTTTAATTTCACAAAAATTTGAAAAGTACATTTGTATTTACACAGGGAGAAAGCTAGGCAGGCAAGGACGCATAGAAAAGAAGGATACAGGGAAGGAATCACCACAGGGAGGAGGTGGGAGTAGAGCTGTTACATCGTGGGGATTGTAATTGGTGTCATGAACCAAAATGTACTTGAACTGTTGAATGTAAAATGGATCTTCTTTGTAAAACTGCATGCAAATAAAAAATCATATTAATATTTACACCTAGGGTTAACATGAGGACTGAATCAAATTGAATTGATAAAACTGCTCATCAAATCCTGCACTTAATAGACACTTACTAAACATTTTTTCCTACCATGTTTAATGCCTACAACCTCAAATATCTTACCAATAAGGTTTTTGTATGATCTCTGTCATATATGTTTTAATGCAAGACATAATGAAGAGTGCACTAATACCTGCCAGCACATATTTTCGCTTTCCTCTTCTCCTATCCTGTAGACATTTATAAACAAAAAAGGGTGCCCTGATTGAGTTGCTCTGTCAGGTTGCTATACATGAGTTGTTCCTCACTGAAAATGTGGGCACACCTAGCAACTGCACGATAGTACCCATCGTGCACTAATAACGAGTGAACTGAAGCAAAACTGAACTCATAAGAGAACAAAAACAAACTATAATCAGAGCAAAAATCCTCTCCCCCCCTTTTTTTTCAACTGGCAGAGAAAAATTGGTTAAAATTATAACTCGGCAGTCCATCTCAAAGAAAATAATATGAAATTCCTTCTTGCCTCATCAATTTACTGACCAAGGTCCAGAAAATATAAACACTGAAGAGTTCTTTCTGCCTCTTGTACTGAAAAGAGTGTGCTGAGGACTCATAGAATCACGTCGCGGATCTTGGTTGCCATCAAGTCCATCCAGAGGCCTCAGGAGAGAGGCTTCATTCTCTTCTCAAGGCTGGGATCTTTCAGAAGCAGATTACCAGGCCTCTCTTCTGAGGCCTCTGGATGGACCTGAAGCATCCACTTGAACTGGTTCCCTTACACTTACGTCATCAGGTACCCATCTAGCTTGGTTTCATCTAGTAGTCAAGCACCAACTTTTTGACTAGCAGTGGGGTGTTTACCTGTTTGTGCCACCCAGCCTTCTAATCTCTAGGTTCTCTGTGTTTCCTATAAATCACCTTAATTTAAAGACTAGATAATTTTAAAGAATCAAATATGACTACTTTTATTTGCCAGGTTTCGGTCTAACTGTAGTCAGCAGCTTACTCTTGTTTGCTCACTAATGGTCGTCAATACCTTTCTTCTCTTATTACATACCATCTCATATCCAGTCGGGAGCTCTGGTGGTGTAGTGCCTAAGGCATCTTACTACTAACCAGAAGGCTGGTGGTTCAAACCCACCAGCCACTCCTCAGAAGGAAGATTGAACAATCTACTTCCGCAGTGATACTGCCTTGGAAACCCAAGGAGGGGTCGCTTTGAGTCGGATCCGACTCAACGGCAGTGAGGTAGTGTTTTAGTATCCAATCTATTTAGCACAATAAAGTTAAAAGACGGTCATGGGGTTGGATTTCACAAGGAAAGCATTATACACTCAAACTAAGCATCTTTGTTAATTATTATTGTGCATATGTACTATATGCTTGACCCTCCACGATTTTATAAAAAAAATTCACATGGAAAAAATATTTTCTGTTTCCTGGAATTGCTTTGCATTTACTTTTTATCAATACAAATAACTATATTAAGGTTTGAAGATCAATGTTGAACCTGCTTCCTGAAATCTTAAATAATCAACTTTTCCCTAGTGAAAGCAAAACCAGAAAACCTTAGAGGCCTATTGTAATTG
>NW_006922170.1:121122-125317 GCF_000298275.1 Orycteropus afer afer
AGACAAAACACCAACTGCAAAATCCTTCTTAACTAACTTGATGACAACACTCCCTCAAAACAAAACTACAACTTTCCTTTCCCCCCACATTTATAAAATGAAAAACAATTCTACTGGCTTAAACCTCAAAATGAGAAAGAAATTCTGCTTTTGATGAAGTAAATGGACTGTAATGTCCTGGCACTGGTTTCTATTACCCTCACAGACTAGCCTGGCTCACTTATACTTACATCATGTACCCATCAACCTTGGCTGATTTTATGGAGTAAACAGTGTTAGCAGCCAGAGAAGGTACCCAACAGCAAGCATCCTTCCCTTCTAAAGACTAATGCTTTTGAGATGAGTGATAACAGGATTTGTTTGTTTTTTTAAGCCTGTTTTAATGAATACTTGGCATGGACAGCGAGATTTCCCTTTTCTTACAAGTGGAAGTGTTACCGATAACATAACACAAGTCATATAGTTTGAAGGGATTTTGGACCTCAGAAATAATTATTTCTCCTAAATGCCTATGGGAAGACAAAAAGGGTGGCTGGAGAGATGACAGACATTGTTTGCACTTCCTTACCTATCTCCTTTCACCCGTCAAGAGGGGCCTGAGCACTTCCCTTCAGGTGTATCCTGAGAACAACTGTTTTCTTCAGATCACCTCCAATTTCTTAACATCTTCAGTAAGATTAAGAAGTTAAAGAAGCATTTTTCAACCAGAGGTCTATGAATAGTTTTCAAAGGGAATGTGATATTGTAATTTTGTGTGTGTGTGTGTATGTGTGCATCATTGCACAATTTTCTATCAAGAGCATCTTTAGTTACGTTAGTCTCAAAAGAGTCTGTGACCCCAGCAATTTAAAAATCATTGGTTTGGGGGTTTAAAAATATTGCCTAATTTATGTTTCTTGGATTCTAGCCTACTAAATTCCCTCTAAATCCTGAATCACTCCTCTCTCTCTCTAAGTCATCTTCTCTCTTTATTGGCTGATAACATTCACTGTTAGATCCTCTTTCTCTCTCTTTTTTCTGTAGGAAATAGGAATTTACCACTTGATCTCTTTCCTACCTATTCTATTGCTTAAGAAATCCAAAGACAAAAATCACAAATAAAACAACAGAGAAAGGATGAGAGGGCTTCCAAAGACAGGCAAGTGGTTAACCCCATCTTACCCTACTCACATTTTTTACCACTGCAGGCCAAAGAGACAAAAATTAATCACATTAAACCGCAGAATTCCATGGAAAGCATACTACCACATTTCTTTTAACAAATATAATAATCACTTAATCAACAAAAAGGTATAGTATGGCTCTGTTGCAATAGTTGCTCTGCTTTAAGAATATTGCTTTCATAAATTGGTTACTTGAAAGCAAATTAACAAAAAAAAAAATGTTCCTGGTATTTCTTCTAAGCCAAGTGATACTAAGAGAAATCTCTTTGCAATTGAGCAAAGTATTTTTTTTTCTATAATTTGCATAACACAGTACCCAAAATCATATGGGGTCAAGTTAGTGATGCCATAAAAGCCTGGCTCAAATTGGGGATATGAAGGGAGCAACAGACCAAGCAGTCTCTAGTAGATACTCATATTTCTTATTAGAATCTCATTTCACAAGATGATGATGTCATAGTAGCAAATGGGCAGCACACATTCAAAGTGGATATTGGGCAGCACATATTCAAAGTGGATATAGACTATCATTCTTGAGCAATGAAAAAACTGCCATCTTAGTCATCTACACCAATCACTGAGTCTGTCAAAAGATTCAATTAAAATTCCTTCCCATGATCGGTTCCATTTACTTAATGTAAATGCAGAGAGATTACCATAAATTAATGTATGACAATGCAATTAATCATATATCCAGTCACTATTTATGTATTGACTATCAACTATATATTTAGTAACATACTAGGATCTGGACATGGAACATATGTTAAACTCAGCCCCTGCCCATAAGTACCTCACACAGTCTAGTAGTAGATACAGACAGGTAAACAAATAATGACATATGACCAAAGCACAGATGATGCAAAATCAGGGACTCATCTTAATGACATTTTACCTATGATGTTTTTGGGATTCCCTGAGAATATCTCCATCCTCAGTGGAGTTGACCAGCCCCTCCTAGGTTTCCCCTCTAAGCTCTGTGCATACCTTCATTATAATATTTTCAACTCTGAACATATGTCTTTTACATATCTGCTTTCTTCCATTTGGTTTTAGGCTGATTGATATCAGGATTTGTGTATAATTTATTTTAATTGAATGCTTCTTGGCCCAGAAAAAAAATGGAAGAATGAAGAGATATATAACTCTTTTGTGACCCATGGAACATATATCACCCCCCAACATTTTCTGGCTTCCATGTTTCTTGAGAAGCTGCTACTCCAGTTGTAGTATATGCTACTGCCTGGTGAGGACCTGTATAACTCATGAAACTGAAGACACAGGCCTCACTCCACCAATCCTACCACCAGACTCCACCTGGGACATATGTATCCCACATAAATGTAAACAAATTCATATTACTTCATTTTTTCCTTGATTTCTGTATGCCTCTCTCATTACTGAAAACACAGGGTATTAATTAAACATTCAAAGTAAAACATAATTTGATTATGAAAGGGATTATAAGAATAGTAGATTTAATTTTTTTTTTAAAAGAAAAAAGAACCCAAACTCACTGCCACTGAGTTGATTCCAATGCATGGCAAACTCCTTTGGGTTTCTGAGGTGCTAAATATTTATGAAAGTAGATTTCCCAGTCATCCTTCTGTGGAGTGGCTGGTGGGTTTGAACCACCAACCTTCTGGTTAGCAGTCAATGCTTTAGGCACTATTAGTAAATATTTATTATGTAGCAAGTCGTGTCTTAAGTTCTTTACCTATAATATGCCTTGTAACTTTCACAACAATCCTTTGAATTGAAATTACAACATGCCCGTTTTACAGGTAAGAAACTGAAGAGAAGACATTTAAGATGTAAATCCATGCAATCTGACTTGAGTTCTTGTCCATCATGTTTTGTGATACTATTCTATTTAAAGCTTGGGCAAGTATAAAATTGCTTGTAGTTAATCTTTGATTTGATCTATTGAGGGATTGGGAAGATCCTTTAAAGCAACAACTAACATTTATTGAAAATACATGTGCCAAATCCATGGTAAATATTTTCTAAATATAAATCAGTAAATCTTCACAAAATCCGTATAAAAGAGGTACTGTTGTTATCCATGCTTTATCAGGCTTAGAGTGTTGCATAACTTCCCCAAGGATACCCAGCTATTAAGTAATGAGTTGAGATGTAAACTCAGATTTGTGTGCCTACACAACTTGTACATTCAATTAGCATACTGTGATGTCATTAAAAGAACTATCACATAGGTATCAATATTTAATTCTGTTCTCAGCAAAAAACTATACTGAGATGGATAAACATCTTTATAAAAGAGTCCCAAAAGAGACTAATTTGTTATTATAAATTGCAAAAGCCTGCCTACTCAATTGCAAAAGATAGCATAATAACAAGAATTTATCAATACGTAGGTAGTTCTTCCATCCATCCATCCATCCATCCATCTTTACATCTTTTGTTAAACTATTCAATAATTCATTCAGTCATTCACCAAATAATTAATGAAATCCCATCATATATCAAAAACCAACTAAAACCCATTGTCATCCAGTCGATTCCAACTCATAGTGACCACCATTGGGCTTCCAAGGCTGTAAATCTTTATGGAAGTAGAATGCCTCACCTTCCTCCCACAGAGCAGCTGGTGGGTTTGAACAGCCGACCTTCTAGTTAGCAGTCAAATGCCTCAACCACTATGCCACAGGAGCTCCTTACTGTATGTCAAGTGCTGTGCAACTAAGCAGCTTTAAAAAGTTGTCATTTGAAGAAGAAAAATGTGATAACAATTGAGAAAACCCAAAGATATGAAAGCTGTAAAGAAAGTAAAGCTTAGAACTTTTTGTCAAGACAAGTGTCTTCAACCACCTTCCAAGTACTTTGGTGAGCAGGTGAATTATGGATTGCTTGTACCTTGTTTTGGAGTGATTATCAATAGCATTAATAACTTCATTTAAGAAGGCGGTATGCATCAATTGATGCAGAAAAGGCATTTGATAAAATCCAACACCCATTTCTGATCAAAACTCTCAGCAAAATAGGAATAGAAGGGACATTCCTCAACATAA
>NW_006922170.1:127842-131092 GCF_000298275.1 Orycteropus afer afer
GTATGGCCACAGCCAGCTACCCAGAATGAGCAAGTAGTTGGACCTATGGGCTCAGGACCATAGTTCCAGGGGGCACCAAGCTCAATTGGCATAACATACTACACAAAACATTGTTCCACCTCCTACTTTGGCGAGTAGCGACTGGGATCTTGAAAGCTTGCAAGTAGCCATCTAGATGTAATGATGGGTCTCTCCTTGTCCAGAGCAAAAAAGAATGAAGAAAACCAAAGATTCATGGAAACAATTAGTCCAAGTGACTGGTACACCATGCGATCCTCATTCTATACAACTATGAGACCAGAAGAACTAGATGGTGGCTGGTTACCACTGTCAACCACTTAGAGAGGGATCTATGTAGGAGATCTTGGATAGAGAGGGAGAACAATGTGGAACAAAACTCAAAATCATAAATAAAATAATAATAATACTAATAAAAGGGACCATGTTTGCTGGTCTTATAGAGCCTGATGGAACCACTGAGACTATGGCCCCTAGCTGTCTTTCAGGTCTGGAACTGAACCCACATACGTAGCTTCCAGCCAAACAAAATACAGGCATATGAATTAAACATTTACCTCAAGTAGATATACTCCTTGGAGAGAACAATCATGGAAGAAAGAAGGGCTGCTTATGCACAGGGAGACAGCTCAGGGGGCAGGAATGCATGGAGGAATCACACAGGGAAGAGGTAACTATTGGGAGGAAGTGGGAGGGGAGATGTTGCATTGTGGTAAATTGTAGTCAAAGTCATGAGACAAAGTATATGTGAACTGCTGTATGGAAAGTGAATTTGCTCTGTAAACGTTCATCCAAATCACAATTAAAAAAAAAGAAAGAAAGAAAGAAGATGATGGTGGCATTATAGTTTTTCATTTTGCATTTCTCCTTAAACACTTACATAAGTGATGTATTTAAATGATGTAACATGTAACTTACTATGATAGTTTCCATAAGTTCCTTCACTCTCTGTTGATCACATGATTAGGAGATATTTAAAGTATCATAGCACACTTTAAATATTAGAAGATATTTAAAGTATGATAGATATTTAAAGTATGGTAACAGCAAAAAAGTTCTCCTCGAAGCACTGGAAATTCTAGAAGCAAGAGAAGAAATTTACTGAAAAGTATCACTCAGGGAATGAGTGCTTGGGAGTCTGCGATAGTAGTGTCAACAAGGGACTGCGATAAGCTCGAGCAATTTCAAATATTGCAAAGACCTTTCCTGCACCAAGAAGAACAATAGGAACAGTTCACAGTAGATAAAAGTTTGCTGTTGTTGACTTGATTGCAAGCCCTGGAGACCTCGTGTGTGTCACAGTAGAACTGCTCCATAGGATTTTCAAGGCTGTGACCGTTTGGAAGCAGAACGCCAGGCCTGTCTTCCCAGGAGTCTCTGAGTGTGTTTGAACCACCAATCTTCTGGCTAGTAGTCAAGCTCTTAACCATTTGTGCCACCCAAGGACTCCTAGGAAAAAGCTACAGATGTAGATTAACTGTCTGACTTGCAAACAATTGCATTTTATGCAGACCCTCACTTCACCACTGGATTCTGTGGGGGGGAAAAAAGTTTGGAAATAAATAGAAGGTACCTTCTTTAATAGGATCAAGATCTAGAATTTTCTTTTTGTTTTTTTCTCTTCAGAGCTATAGATACAATTCTAGCTTTTAATAACAGAATTCAAAACAATTTTTAAATTAAGAGGCACTATTTAAAGTGTTGTGTTTTTTTAAAAAAAAATCCACATAGGGAATAATCCTCTAACAAGTTATCTGAGAACAAGCTACTTATTATCTTGGTTTAGATGGAACTGAACATCCCTTGAGCAGCAAACATAACCCCTCTGCTTGCTGTGCACATTATGCTCAGGGCTCATCTTCATTAGGACTTTTACTGAGGAGGGTTCAAGTATCCAGGCTTTCTGGAGAGGTTCACACTCTGACTAGGTGAGAACAGAATGCTGATACTTATTCATCCTCATTGTCTCATGTTCATGTGTGCTTTTAATAGACATCCCTGCAGCGCTGAGGCTGTAAACCTCTATACAGATGGCAGACCACTCATTGAAGGAATATTTGCAAAGGTTCCTGCCCAACCTGCAACATTTTTTTCCTTGATAACATGCTTACTTGGTGCCATAGAACAATGGGAGGTGCCTAATTTGGGCAGGATGAGCTTGGCAATTCATGGATAATTGTTGGCCTACTGAGCCAGTGGTACTTTCACTTTTATGACTAAACTCACTTTCATACTCTTGCTGATGAGTTTTCTGGTACCTAAATGTGAGCCCAAACTGCTTCCATATTCACTGGTCATTATTCTCAGCTGGAAAATCCTTATGCTTTCTCAGATACAACATGAACAACAAATAACTGAACTAATGGATACTCCTGTCATTTGAAAAAAATACATATTTAATATATAATATATATTCAGAGAAGTGCACAAATAATATGTTTATATCTCAGTTAATTTTCATAAAGTGAACATACCTCTGTAACCAGCACTCATAACAAAAAATAAAATATTACCCAGAAGGCTCACTTGTATATCTTCTAGTTATAATGTCCCTTCCTGGAATAGCTACTATTCTAACTTCTAACAAGAAACTCTGGTGGCATAGTGGTTTGGCTGCTAACCAAAAGGTCAGTAGTTTGAATCTACCGGCCACTCTGCAGTCTATTTCTGCAAAGATTTATAGCCTTGGAAACCCTATGAGGCCGTTCTACTCTGCCCTAAAGGTTTGCTAAGAGTAGCAATTGACTCGATGGCAGTGGGTTTGTTTTTTAGTTACTGACTTCTAAGACGAGAAATTAGTTTTCCTGAGCTCTGGTGGTACAGTGGTTAAGGCATTTGGCTGCCAACCAACCACTGCTTCAAACCTACCAGCTGCTCCACGGAAGAAAGATAAAGCCGTCTGCTGCTGTAAAGATTACAGCCTTAGAAACCCAGGGGGGGTCCCTATGAGTTGGAATTGATTCAGTGGCAGTGAGTTTGGTTTGTATTTGAACTTTATAGAAATAAGGTTATTTAATATGCACCCTTTTGTGTCTGGCTTCAGTTGTTTATCATTCTGTTTTTGATACTTATCTTGGCACTTGTGGGTAGTTTTGTAATTTCATTATTTCACTGCTCTGTGAATACACCATGATACAGTTATCCATTTTACTGTCAATGGGCAACTGAATGGTTTCCAGTTTAGGGCTATTATAAATTGTTGTTGTTGTTGTTGTTATGTGCCGTCGAGTCG
>NW_006922170.1:131192-134323 GCF_000298275.1 Orycteropus afer afer
TTCCTTCCGAGGAGTGGCTGGTGGGTTTGAACCGCCAGCCGTCTGGTTAGCAGGCAAGTGTCTTAGCCACTATGCTACCAGAGCTCCCTATTATAAATAGTCCTGCTATAAACATTCTTTCACATGTCTTTTGGTGCATGTAAGTATACATTTTCGAGGGTATAAACCTAGAACTGTTCCATTGTTTATTTGACCTATCTCCCTTTTGTCATAATTAGAAGAAAAAGTATGAAGGAATGTGAAAGTAACCACCTGAAAAAGATGCCACTGTTATGTGGAAATTGCTATGTGACTAATGGTATTTTTAACATAAACAACTCCCTCTGCCACAGTGTTTTCCCTTAGCAACCCAAACTCATTGAGTAACTTAGCAAAATGGCCCCAAGACACTCCTGTTCTCATTTGAAAATCAACCAAATTGCAGTTAGGGATGAAAGCAAAACTTGGGATAAAAATATGCAAGCTTAAAGCCATACAGAACAGCACAGCCAAAAACACTCATTAAAATTACTCATGGACAAAAGAGATTTGCACTAATTAAAATGCCTAGTCACTGCAGAGTGGGTTAAGAGGGAAGATTGACTTAGTACCAAATGGCTTCATTTTATGGCTTTACATCAAACTTTTCAAATATTTTCAGCTAAAGAAATGAAAGAAAGATGGGGAAAAAAAAAAAAAAAACTCATAGGGAAGCAGATAAAATACCACCGAAGACCTAAGGAGTTCCATTCTCATGATTATGGCAGCCTTTTCTATCACATTTATGAATTTGGGCAATTTTTATCACACTTGTTGTTAAGGGACAATTAAGCAGGTGCCATTTTATGAGGTACTAATTCTGTAGTGATTCCCAAGTGGAGGAGCCACACACAAGGGTCAATTATTATGAGTCTAATAGAAATGCTCTGATTGGGAAAAATGCAAAGTAGCATTAATCTCTCCGTTGCTCCCTTGAGCGGAGTTCAGCTGTCAATTTTAGTCCTGAGGAGCTTGGAGACCAACAACATGGCCAGAAGGGTTTGGATTTCTTACATCAATGACAGAAAGAGCTGAATATTTTTAATACATCTTTTAAAAATGAGTTTCTATTTTTAAAATTATAGGAATATTTAAGGAGCTCTGGTGGCATAGTGTCTTAAGGCATTTGACTGCTAACCAGAAGGCTGGCAGTTCAAACCCACCAGCCACTCCTCAGAAGGAAGATTGGGCAATCTACTTCCGTAGTGATACCACCTCAGAAACCCAAGGAGGAGTTGCTATGAGTCGGAGTGGACTCCATAGCAATGAGGTGTTTTTTTGTTTGTTTGTTTGTTTGTTTTTAGGAATATTTAAAGGAAAAGAAGATTAAATATAAGTACTATAATTAAAATATAGATTGGGTGTTTCAGTATATTATCCTGAAACTTTAACCATCCAATTCAAAATCATTCCTAATTGGTTAAGAACAAAAGTCCTGATTCTCTAGTTTCTATTTCAGAGTTAATGTGACTAAGCATGAGGGATTTTATTCAGGTGAAATGAGATTTATTCTTCATGAAAATCAGAACCACCAAATCCTTCTAAAAATTGAAAGAAAAAATGTGAAACACCATCATTACACACTGGAATTCAATAAGGATAGATTCTATTTAATATATTTCAGTATGATATTCACATATGATTATCATTTACTACACACAGATGGGGTGCAGAAATGGGAAGAAACAGAAGGAAAGGAGGAAGGAGACAATTATTTATTGATGGCCTATTATATGCCAGGTAAAAAGCTCAACATTTTATACATGATAGCTCATTGAATCCTTTCAACAGTGCTGCAAGGTACAATTTATTAAACTTTCTCTACAGATTAGAAAATAGAGACTCAGTGAAGTTACGTATCTTGGCCAATATCACCCCTTAGCAAATAGTGAACTCAGGAATCAGAGCTATACTTGCCTGCTCTCAACACTGTTCCACTATACTACTTGGCCTTCTCATTCTGAGGATTGATTCTTGGCAATTAAGATCCTTGACATCCTATGCATAAGCTTGAACTGAAAATGCTAATGGCTTACCTGCCAGTGCACCGAAGGGCTCTCCAAGTTCAAGGTCATAGTCTCTCATACTAGTTTTGGCAGTGGTGATGCTTTTTGAAGAATCTCAAGAGAGGCTTACCAACTCCCAGTTATGGATGCCAGGACATAAAGGAGCACTTAGCCAGAAGCTGAAGGCCACCCTTAAGGCAAGGTTTCTAAGAAGGGTCTAGAGTGAAAATGCACTGCCTCTCAATTTAGAATAGTCAATATTCTCATTCCCTCGTTCTTTGTCCTCAGTTTCCTGTTTTCCCTTTATCCAGCCTCCCTCCAATTCTATACCATCCTCTAAGCTGCTGCTAGCTTTAAAAATGCAAATCTGACCATGTCACCTCCCTCTGAAAAAATCCTTAAATGACTCCCCACAGAGTTATGACAATGTTCAAGCTTCTTAAATCAGAACAGAAGTAGTGGGCCTGTTTCTCTCTCTGGCCTCATCTCTCCCTGCTCTCTCTTTACCCTCACATCTTTTTCTCTGGCCACTCTGAAACATTCAGAATATTTCAGAATATCCCTGAATATGTATGACAAGTTGCTTCATAGTTCCATGCCTCTGCCCATGCCATTTTATCTGCCTGAAATGTCCTTCCCTCCCTGTTCTCCTAAGTAAATTCCACTCTGTCTTTCATGGTTCAGCTCCAACACTAACGCTTCTAGACCTCAATGATTTGTATGTCCCTGTATGTACTCAAATATTATATAATTACCTGACTGAATTATAATTTACTCAGAAGTGTCTCCCATTGCACAGTAAGCTCAAGAATAGACACAATGATTTCAGAATTTTATTCTCTGTACAGAGCCTGAGAGCACGAATTCTGCAGCACACTTCTTAGATTTGACTCTCAACTATACCACTTACTGGTTATCTGACCTCACCCTCCTAGGCCTCACTGTTCTCATCTATGAAATTCACCTCATAGGTTATTGTTTGAATTAAGTGATATTAACCCTTGTAAATAAAGCTCAGTACCTGCTGTTGTTGTTGTTGTTGTTATGTGCCGTGGAGTTGGACCCGTCTCATAGCAACCTCTCTTTGAGTTTCCGAGGCGGTATCAC
>NW_006922170.1:134893-152038 GCF_000298275.1 Orycteropus afer afer
CCCTCCTTGGGTTTCCGAGGCAGTATCACTACGGAAGTAGGATTGCCCAACCTTCCTTCTGAGGAGTGGCTGGTGGGTTTGAACCGCCAGCTTTCTGGTTAGCAGTCAAGTGCTTTAGCCACTATGCTACCTTACAGATGAAGTAATCGAGGCCCAGTAACTTCAAATGTGGTAGTATTCAACAATAACAGTGGTGCAGTGGTTACAGCATTTGGATGCTAACTGAAAGGTTGGCGGTTCAAACCCACTAGCAGCTCTATGGGAGAAACATGAGGCAGTCTGTTTCCGTAAAGATTTGCAGCCTTGAAAACCCTAGGGGGCAGTTCTACTCTGTCCAATAGAGTCCCTATGAGTCAGAGTTGATTTCATGGCAGTATGTTTGCTTTTGGTTTAACTTTAAATGCATTAATTAAAGTTTGATCAGAGAAACAGGATCCTTCCGAATGATATGAAGTAAAATATTTATTGTGTGGATTAAATTTCGGGCAATTGTGGGAGCTAGTGAAGGAGTCTGTGTATGACTCTTCCCTTATGTCTGAAGTCACTGTTTTCAGTAGAACCAGCCACAAAGTTGCACATAAAGTCAAGGAGAATGAGAACAAACTGGAACCTGCCAGAACAAACTGGAACCACTAATGATTAACTGGAGCCCACATATAACTCCCACTGCCTCCAACATTGATGAAATAAGAAACCTGAAAAAAATACAGTGTCCTTTCCCATAGAGCTACACATGTGCCTAGATCAAGATTTGGAGAAGGAGATCTGGCAAGAGCCTGGTGGCTGCCTGTGCCGACAGGGTGAGCCAGAAGAGGAATAGTAATGTGCATGAGATGCTTCCATGTTTGGGGCCCTGCACTGACCTTCAGAGCATAAAGGCTGCTGCTTTACTTTCACCTTCCAAATCACATGCAAATTTCTCTTGTGGCCAACTGCAACCCAGAACTATAAAACCAAACTCACCACCATCCAGTGGATTTTGACTCATAGTGACCCCCATTGAGTTTCTGAGGTGGTAAATTTTTACAGAAGTAGATTGCCCCATCTTCCCTCCACAGAGCAGCTGGTGGATTTGAACCACCAACATTCTGGTAAGCAGTCAAATGCCTTACGCACTACACCAGCAGAGCTCCTTATCCAGAACTATACAGGAAGGAAATTATTGGAAATGCAGTTCCAACTTAGGTTGAATTGGCACAGTTTAAAGCCACTACATTAGCTAATAATGCCACTGATACACAGTTGTAGAACTGGTCATGGAACTCCATGTTCTTTCAGTTAGATTACTCTTCCATGTATGATAGTATCAACTGCAATGATGATGAGAACATATATTTTATTTTGGAAGGATTAAACATTAAAATTTTGAAAACAGACATTAAATTACCAAATTTTATCACAAGCAATGCCAGGCTTTTCAGTAATTCTCATAAAGTTTTATTTTGGTAGTACTGAATGTTCATAAAATCACTTAGGCTCAACTGCTACTTCCTTGTCGCAAAAATTTGGCTTTACACTGACCTATAGAATATGCCACTTGTGGTAGTCAAGTTTGTGCGTCAAGTTGGCTGGACCTGGTTGAGTGGCTGGGCAGCTGGATGCAGTATTCCCCATGATGAGACTGGTAATCAACTCCACGGTGGAATCTACTGTGAGTAGCTGAGTAGCTAGCTGCCTTAGGGATGTGGTCTGCTTCCTGCTCCTTATAAGGAGAAGCCTTGGGGAATGGTGTCTAGCTTATGGCACACTTGAACCCTGCATGTAGCTGTGTCGTTGCTCAGCAGCCTGCCATGCTCTACCAACCTTGGGATTTGAATGAATGGCCTGCCGTGTGGTTTGGTAACATCAGGACTGTGCCATTTTATTTGTCAAACTTGGGCTTGTCAGCCTCAGCAGCCAGCAGCTATCTGAGTGAGGAAAAGCCTCTAGCTTCAGTGGGCCAGGAGCAGGAGGCAGAGCTGAAGCCCAAGGTTGAGGGGCTTTCACCCAGCCCCTAGAGCTTGGAACTCTGAACTTGGACTTAAAGGCTCAAAACTGTAAGAGAATAAACTCCTGTTTATTAAAGCCATCCCATTGGTGGTACAGTCTTGTCAGAGTGGCATTAGGTAACCAAAACACCACCTTTTGCTAAATAATGAGGATTGTTTCCAGAGTTCTGGTTTGTGAGGAAAATTCTGAATGGCTCCATTTTGGTCAAAGCCACACAAACCTATTAACTCACTTGAAGGCTTTCGGTCTTACAAAACTGGCCTCGTCTAAGACCACAAAACCACAAGTAATCGTGGGCCTATTTGTGTTAGGTTCTGTGAAACACTCCAAACTCCATTATTTAATAGTGAGGAAATCTTTACATCTAGGAGAACCTGAATTTCTGAGCAATTTGTTTTAAGCAACTTCATCCAACTAGTTACATATTGCTAGGAAATAAAAAAATCAATAAAACTAAAAACAAACTCACTGCCATCAAGTCTATTCGACTCATAGCGACCCCTCCTTGGATTTCTGAGGTGGTTTCTCTATGGAAGTAGGTTGCCTACTCTTCCTTCCGAGGGGTGGCTGGTGGTTCAAACCCACCAGCTTTCTGGTTAGCAGTCAAATGCCTCGGGCACTACGCCACCAGAGCTCCTTTGCTAGGAAACAGAGTGAACAAAATACTGAAATGAAAGCTCTGTGACTTTTGAGGGACCACCTGCAGGTGGCCCCAGAGCTCTGCTTGCTCTATCACCTTTGAGTTCCTAGTTAAAAAAAAAAAAAAAAAAAGTCTCTATTAGCATAGAGACATCATGCTTTTATTGTGATGATTACAAACTTTATGGCACTGATCAGCAAGCCATATCCCCTTTTAATTCCATTTTACCTTAACCATACTCATACCATCAAGTTGGATCCAACTCACAGCAACCCCTCCTTGGGTTTCCCAGGCCGTATCACTAAGGAAGTAGATTGCCCAATCATCCTTCCAAGGAGTGGCTGGTGGGTTTGAACCACCAGGCTTCTGGTTAGCAGTCAAATGCCTTAGGCACTACACCACCAGAAGCTTCTTTAAAGTGCTCTGTTTTGAAAACACATTTCTTCAATTCTCCCCACAATTCCATTTTACCTTTCCTGCAGAAGATTTAAGATCCCTGGGTGGTGCAAGCAGTTTGAGATCAGCTACTTACCTAAAGGTGGGCAGTTCGAACTCACCCACTGGCACCAAGGAAGAAAGGCCTGGTGATCTGTCTCAGTAAAGATTACCACCAAGAAAACCCGATGCCGCAGTTCTACTCTGCAGAACATGAGGCTGCCATGAGTTGCAAAAGACTAAACAGCAACAGGTTTGTTTTTTGGCTTTCTGAGTGACTAAAATCAGACCCATCCCACTGCTGTGGAGTCAATTCCAACTCACAGAGACCCTACAGGACAGCGTAGAACTTCCCCATAAGGTTTCCAAGGCTGAAATGTTACAGTATGTTGTCTTTCTCCTGCCAAGCACAGCTGGAGGGTTCCAACTGATAACCTTTCAGTTTGCAACCAAGTGCTTTAACCACTGTGCCATCAGGGCTCCTATATACTATATTAAAAAAAAAAACTCATTGCCATCAAATCGGATCCAACTCACAGAGACCCCTCCTTGGGTTTCCGAGGCGGTAACACTATGGAAGTAGATTCCCAAATCTTCCTTCCGAGGAGTGGCTGGTGGGTTTGAACCGCCAGCCTTCTGGTTAGCAGTTAAGTGCCTTAGGCACTATGCTACCAGAGCTTGCATATACTATATAAGATACCTTTAAAATATCCTGACTGATGTTTTAATTGTCATTTGCTTTGGGGAAGAGAGTAATGGCCCTTTATGTGCCTAGAATCATTCTGCCCATGTTAAATGACAGACTTCAGAAATCTGGCTCCTTTGACTGTGTGACTGAACCTTCACTTGAAGAACGTTGGTTATGCAAACCAGGGTTTCTAAGTAGCAGGCAGGGCTGGAGCACATGGTATGTCCACCTTGGTGGGAAAGCTGGGTTTCCAGTGATGGATTGAAATGTTAGAAACTATGGTGTAAGGATAGGAGCTGTCTTCAGAGTACACTTTTAAGTCAGCAGCTTTTCTGAATTGGATAACCAGAGTTCAGCAATGTGTTCAGAGTGAGGTCATTCTGTATGGAGGCCAGTGACAGCAATGCCTCCATGCAAAGCTCAGCTCACCTCCTCTTATTTATTTCTTCTGGATCCTGCCCAGAATTTTGCCTGCCATTTCTGCTAATTCTTTTTATGCTATTAAATGAAACACAGATATTTAATGATGACAATTTAATTTACCATATTTCCCAACGATATTTTAATTTAATAAGATACTATTTAATATTAGAATAAAACAATGCTTAAGACCTTGGTTGATTGTTCTAAGGAGTATATCTACCTGGTGTAAATGTTCACTTTACACACCTATCTATCGTTTGGCCAGAAGCCTCGGGAGCTCGAGCTCCTCCTTTTAACAATACCTCACAATCTTGCTTGTTTCTATCCAGGTGTCAATGTTTATGAATTGTGAGACCTGGGGCAAGCTACATAACCTCCTGTCCCTTTGCTTCCTCTTCTGAAGAATGGAGAGAATAGTTATGTCTTAGGGACATTGTGAGGATTAAATAAAATAATACAAACAAAGCAATTAGGACGGGCTACTGCATAACACAGATAAAAATGCAAAAATGAAAGCAAAAGCATTTGACTGTGTGGATCATAACAAATTATGGATAACATGGCAAAGAATGGGAATTTCAAAACATATGTGTTCATAAGAAGCCTATACAGGGACCAAGAGGCAGTCGTTCAAACAGAACAAGGGGATACTGAATGGTTTCAAATCAGGAAAGGTGCATGTCAGAGTTGTATCCTTTCATCATTCAATCTGTATGCTGGGAAAATAATTCAAGAAGCTAGACTATATGAAGAAGAATGTGGCATCAAGATTGGAGGAAGACTCATTAACAACCTGTGATATGCAGATGACACAACCTTGCTTACTGAAAGCAAAGAGGACTCAAAGGACTTACTGATGAAGATCGAAGACTACAGCCTTCAGTATGGATCACACCTCAACATAAAGAAAACAAAAATCCTCACAACTGGATCAATAAAGAAAACCATGATGAAAAGAGAAAAGACTGAAGTTATCAGGGATTTCATTTTGCTTAGATCCAAAATCAATGCCCGTGGAAGCATCAGTCAAGAAATCAAATGATGTACTGTGCTGGGGAAATGTGCAACAGAAGACCTCTTTAAAGTGTTAAAAAAGCAAAGATGTCACTTGAGTCAAGCCATGTTATTTTCAGTCTCCTCATACGCATGTGAAAACTGGACAATTAATAAAGAAGACCAAAGGACAGTTGTTGCTTTTTAATTATGACATTGGCAAAGAATACTGAATATACCATGGACTGTCAGAAGAATGGTTAAATCTGTCTTGGAAGAAGTACAGTAGAAATGCTCCTCAGAAGCGAGGATGGTGAGTCTTTGTTTCATGTATTTTGGACATGTTACCAGGAAGTACCAGTGCCTAGAAAAAGCCATTATGCTTGGTAAAGTAGAGGGTCAGCCAGCAAAAAAGAGGAAGACCACCAAGGAGATGGACTGACACATTGGCTGCAACGATTGTGAGGATGGCGTAGGACCAGGCAGTGTTTTGTTCTATTGTACATGCTGTCATTATGCGTGGGAACTGACTCAACAGCACCCAACAACAACAACAGTGCATGGTAAGTGCACAGTAAAGTGTACTCATTATTGTTATTGTCATCATAAGCCTCATACAGCCTTGGCTGGTCCTCTTCTAATCACTCCTCAGAATAAGTACCATATATTTAAGTCTGGTTTGAATATATGTATTCTAATTTATTAAAAATTCTTCAGGAAATACCCACTCTGCATTAGGGGGGCAGGCTATTAAGAATTAGCCTCTAAGCAACAAACTAGACAAATTTTGGAAATAGGACATAGAAAGTGGCTCTTCATGCCTTTCACACACATCTTTCCCAACTTGCTATTTCTTTTACCTCTACAAGACCATAAAACATTTAAGTGTGCAAGGATTTTAGGAAAAGGAAAAGGTGATAGAAAAATTAGAGATCAAAATCATGTGGAACTTGTTTACAAATGTAGTACCTCGGCCTCCATCATAAAGGGTCTGACTAAATAGATCTCTCTAGATCATACCCAGGAATCAGCATTTTCACAACTACTCCAGGAGAGATGACATTCCTTCCACCCTTAGAATGACAAGAATAAGAGCCTTTAACAAACACACACAGTTGCTTTCGAGTCAGTTCTGACTCATGGCAACTGCATGTGTGTCTGACAGAGTAGAGCTGTGCTCCACAGAGTTTTTGATGGTGGATTTTTCTACAGTGATGTCAGGACTCTCTTTAGCGGGGCCTCTGGGTGGACTTGAACCTCCAACCTTTCAGTTAGCAGCTGAGCATGTTAGCCATTTACACTGTTAAGAGGGGTAAAATTCCATGTTGAGAGTCTTACATAAGAGTAAAAGCTTTTAAAAGGGGTAAAATTCCTTTTCTAGAAACTCTTGACTCTAAAACCCAAGATCTTAACCACTATTTACTCTGGTCCTAAAGAATGTTCCTAAATATTTATGTACAAATATGTGTGTGAGAATGTTTGTTACTGATAAAACTGAAAGTAAAACTGAAAGTTTAGCAGTAGTCTAACTGCTCAACAATAAGAGACTGCTTAAATAAATCATGTTAGCTCTATATGGTGGAATATTATGTGGGCATTGAGATTTTTTTTTTTACACATTCATAATGTAACGGTAAATGAAGAGAGAAGATACTGAAGATATATAGGGTATGGATCTATATTTGTTGAAAAAATTTCCATTCAAAAACATTTATTAGGCATCTATTATTTGCCAGCAACTATGGGATACATAAGGATTTCTGGTGGTATAGTGGTTAAGGCATTTATTTGACTGTTAACCAAAAGATCAGTGGTTCAAACCCACCAGCCACTCCGCAGAGGAAAGATGGGGCAGTCTGCTCATGTAAAGACTAACAGTCTTGGAAACCCAACGGGGTCACTATAGTCAGAATCGACTCAATGGCAGTGAGTTTAGTTTGCTTGTTTTTTTGAAAATGGGATACATGCTATTCTTATGCCAGAGCCATTTTGAAGCGATCTATATGTGAAGATGGAGGAAGGGGGCCACAAACCAGAGAATGTGGGTGGCCACTAAAAAACTCACTGCCATCGAGTAGATTTTGGCCCCCATTGGTTTCCCAAGGCTTTAAATCTACAGAAGTACATTGCCTCATCTTCCTCCCGCAGAGCAGCGGGTGGGTTTCAACCACCAACCCCTCTGGTTAGCAGCCAAATGCCTTACCCACTACACCTCCTGAGTGGCCACCAGAAGTTGGAAAAGGCCTCCAGAAAGTTCCTGCTGACACCTTGATCTTAGCAGGTAATATCCATGTTGAACTCCTAATCTACAGAACTGTAAGAGAATAAGTTTATGTTATTTTAAGCCACTCACTTTGTGGTAATTTGCTATCAGTGCTGTCAAGTCGGATCTGACTCATAGCGACCCCTCCTTGGGTTTCCGAGGTGGTATCACTAGTGAAGCAAATTGCCTAATCTTCCTTCCGAGGAGTGACTGGTGGGTTTGAACCACCAGTCTTCTGGTTAGCAGTCAAATGCCCTAGGCACTATGCCACCAGAGCTCCTATAGTAGCAAAAAAAAAAAAAAAAAAAACACCAAAGTTAAATATTTGCCAAGGTTGAAAATTTTTCCTTGTGTATAGACTTTCTGCTATAACCAGGAACAAATTGCTGCCCTTTTTAACAGTGCCATTAAAATCATAAAATGTTAATACTGAAAAGAATTTTTGCAATAATCTAATTCAGAGCTTATATATAAAGAAATTAAGGACTGGAGAGGTTTGTAATTTAGCTAGCCATGGAAAAATTAAAATGCTTTTAGCTGCAAGTAAAAGAAAAGTCTGACTCACTCTGACTTGCAAGATAAGGAGTTTTATTATCTCACAAAACAAGAAATCCAGAAACAAGAAGGATCACCATAGGGTATCAGGCTGTTCGCAATTCTCTTGGCTCTGGACTCCACTAAGTGTTAGCAAGATGACTGCCCCAGCTCTAGGCCACCATCCACACATAACAATGTTCAGAGGAAGAGAGGGAGTGTTTGTTCCTGTGTGTCCTTCACAGTGAGGACATTTTCCCCGACAACTTTCAGCTACATATGTTAAGATTCTGAGCATAGTCTAAAACCAGACTGTTGTTATTGTTCGGTGCTGCAGAGTCAGCTCTGACTTATGGTGATCTTATGTGTAACAGAACAGAATGTTGCCCAGTCTTGTACCATCCTCACAATTATTGGGATATTTAAGCCCACTGTTGTAGCTATTGTGCCAATCCCTCTCATGGTGGATTTCCTTCATTTTTGCTGACCCTCTTCTTTATCAAACATGATTTCCTTTTCTGGCAATTGGTCTTTTCTCATGATAACTCGAAAGTAAATGAGATGAAGTCTTATCATCTTTGCATCTAAGGAGCATTCTAGCTGTACTTCCTCTAAGACTGATTTGTTTGTTCTTCTGATAGTCTATGGTATATTCAGTATTCTTCGCCATCACAATTCAAATGCATGAGTTCTCCTATGATCTTCCTTTTTTATTGTCCAACTTCCACATGCATATGAGAGAACCAGATTGGCTGGGTTCAAATAACAACACTGCTACTTAGTAGCTCTGTAACTTTCCTTGGCCAAGTTATGTAACCTCTCTGTCCCTCATTTTCCTTAACTGTGAAATGGAATGAGTACATTTTACCTGCCTCATTGAGTTTTTGTGAGGATTAAATGAGTTATTGTCCGTAGAGATCTTAGAATATTGTCTGGCACATAGTAAACGTGGCAGATTGTTGCATTAATAGCTGTTACCAATTGGTTTAAGACTCCCTGCGTCCACATCCCTTGGATAGTTCTCTCTCACACTGACTCTGAGCTCAGCCATGTGATTTACTAATGAGACAATAGTGGGTGTGGCAAAGTAGAGACTTAAAATTCATTTGCATATTGAGTCTTCTTTTCTTGCTATTCTTGAATACTGCTGTCAAATGAAGCAGCCCAGTGTAGCCTCCTGGAGATGAGAGACATATTGCTTCTGTCATTCTGGCCAAGAGCCAGTCATATAAACGAGACCATCCTAGACCAACCAGTCACCAACCATCCCTCCAGCTGGCCACAGACACTTGAGCAAGCCTAGCAATGATCACCCAAGCAGGTCCAAACCAGAAGAACCAAAAAACACCAAACTCACTGCCGTCGAGTCGGAGCCAACCTACAGAATCATGAAATAAATAAATGGTGGTTGTTTACAGTCTTACTAAGTTTGGGGTTGGTTTGTTATATGACAAAGGCTAATGGATACAGTACTCAATAAGAATGACTACTGTTTGCTATTAAGTCTCATTGGCCAATCACCAACAATAGCTTTCTGACAATGATTAGTTGAGACGAGATTTTCCACACAGGCTGTGTATCAAGAAATGCATGGAAAGCATCAGAAGGAGGCACAGGTGAGTGTGGTGTACTGCCAATGTTGGGCATATTTGATTTGGAGCAATCACTGAGAAGGACTGGAAGGTGGGGTGTCAATCATCACGATCATTACACGCATGATCACACAGCTGGTCAGCTGCAGAGTGATAACACTGGCTAGTTCTCCAGGAACTCTGCCTGGTATTTTTCCTATCATGCCATGCTGTGGGAGACGGTTACACCCTCAGGCATTCACCACAAGTTAATTATTGGGCATATTGTCCAACAGCAGAGGGAAGCTTGTTCACACATTTTTCCTTTGAGCTGCATATATTCTGAGGCAAAATAGAAAACTTCAGATACCATTACTGAGATCTTTTTTTTTTATTCCTGCACACCCAGCAGCTGGTGAGTGTTCAGCATCAGAGAGAAGTGAAGCTGAATAAACTGGAGGAAAACCTTCTAGACAAAGCAAGCTCAGCTTTTAAAAAAAAAAAGGAAAAGAAAAAGCTAAGTTTGCCAACTCAAGAGCCCAGGACAGCTTAATAAAATTGAACAGAGGAAAACCAATTAAATAGTTTAAACTGCTATTCTGAGGCTCACCAAAACAACACAAATCAAAAGAGGAAATATTCAATTTTTACTAGCAGCTGGATTGTTGTGAAAGTTTTTTTTTTTTTTTTTTTCGCCAAGTCCTCCCTCTTGCCACTGCTTCCTAGAGGGCCAAATGAGTTTCTCCATCTCCAGAGAGTACTTTACTGTGGATTTGCCCACAGGGATGTTCTAAGAAATCCTAATGGCCTAATGCATACCTCGGAGCACCCTACTCCTCTTTCCAAAACGTTTCAGGGGCTCCTCATGTCTTATCAATATCCTTGATCTGGTAGGCAAAGCCTTTTGCAATATGGCCTCCTCCTGCCCCACCGCATACCTTCCTTGCTTTCTCCGCTATTCTCTCCCTACAAGTACCCTGAGTTCTTGACAAACTATGGGGTTCTTTGTGCTCCAACAAATCCTGTGCTTTCCTACCTCTTTATCTGTGCTTATGCACTGTTCTGCACCCACCTCCTCCACATATCCACATCAGTTAAATAACTCATTTTTCAAAGCCAATCTCAAAAGACAACTTCATGAAGCATTTCCTTAATTTTTGTTGAAACTCACCTGGAATACAACTGTAATCAACGTTTATTTAACTTGCTGCAGCTTGGAAGAAGGTATACCAGAGCAGCCATGAGTATTTGGACTTGTGCAGGGTGATTCTGGTAGCATAGTGGCTAAGGCACTTGACTGCTAACCAGAAGGCTGGCGGTTCAAACCCACCAGCCACTCCTCGGAAGGAAGGTTGGGCAATCCTACTTCCGTAGTGATACTGCCACGGAAACCCAAGGAGGGGTCGCTATGAGTCAGGGCTGACTCGACGGCACATAACAACAACAACAACAACAACAACAACAGGGTGATTCTAAGAGTTTAAGGAAGCAGGGGTCAGTCCTGGATTGGGGGCCACCTGGTGATTGTGGATCTTGATAACATGTTTTAGAGGGAGAAGGATTAACGCAATGCTAGAACATCATGGGGAATCCCTTGGGAGCTGCAAACAGATAAGAGCTGCTAACCAAAAGGACGGGGGTTCGAATCCACTCATGGTGACTCAGAACAAAGGCCTGGTGATCCACTTCTGAAAAATCAGCCACCAAAAACCTTATGGAGCACTGTCCTATTCACATTTATCGGAAGAGGGATCGTTTAGCCACTTTGCTGTTGCATGGTGTCCTTGTCTTTGTGTTGTTTCAGATCTCATCATGAGTGGCCCTGTCTGATCACTGTTTACACACTCTGTGTGTGTGTGTGCTATCTATACACACTGTGTCCATCTACTACGTTTATATACTCTCTGGGTTATGTTCGGTTGGGAGCATCCAGTTCTCAGGGCTGTTTTTCATTTTCTTACTATGCAACTGGTTATGCCCACTCCCTCCTCAGCATCTCCATAGAAGAGAAGTGTAGAAAATGTCCCACAGGTATAATATGATTGGCTCTCACAGGCTATTTGTTGCTGTTTCAAGTTGACTCTTTGATCTGTTATATTTCACATTAAAAACACAGCTTGTTTTAAAGAGGAAAAGTTGGCATGACTAGGCCTGTGGATCTGCAGGGAAGGAGCTGAGCGTCAACTGTCCCTCTTAGATGGACATGTTCTCACCACTTGACCAAAATCCTCACCACTCACTGAACATAGGCTTATCCATTTACATTGGTGACATCACTCATATTCCTTACCTACTTCATCTCTAAAGGCATCTGAGTCTAAGATCTCTTCTTATTCATGTTTTACAACTAAGTAAGGGACAACATTAGAGTCCCTGGGTGGCACAAACAGTTCACACCTCTTGGTTGCTCACTGAAACATTAGCGATTTGAGCCCACTCAGAGGTGCCTCAGAAGAAAGATGTGATGATCTACTTCCATAAAATTACAGTCATTGAAAATCCTATAGAACACAGCTCTCCTCTGAAACACATATGGTTGTCATAGTTGGAATCAACTCAATGGCAACGTTTTTTCTTGGAAGGGGATGGAATGGCTGGAAAGATACTCACTTTGAGGCCTGCTTCTGCCTCTCAATCACAAGCCAATGAACATTTCTGAGTTTTTGGAACCTCAACTGTAAAATGGTGATAATACTTGTTTTCCATGTGAGAAGGCGCTCTGGTGGCACAGTGGTTAAAGCATACAGCTGCTAACCAAACTTTCAGTGGTTCAAACCCACCAGCTGCTCCTCAGAAGAAAAATGAGGCAGTCTGCTTCTGTAAAGATTTACAGCCTTGGAAACCTTATGCGCCAGTTCTACCCTGTCCTATACGGTCACTATGAGTCAGAGCCAACTCAATCCCAGTGGGCTGTTTTTTTTTTTTCTTAACATGTGAGCATAAAAATGGGATATTGTGAAAAACCATTTAAAAATATGAAGTACTATATAATAACAAGGTATTACTAAACTAAAATCCAAACCAAACCTGTTGCCATTGAGTAATTTGACTCATGGTAATCCCATGTATTACAGAGTAGAATTGTTCTAAGGTTTCTTAGCTATAATCTTCAGAGACGCAGATCCCCAGGCCTGTTTGCTGTGGCATCAGTCGCTAAGTTTGAGCTGCCATCTGTTAGGATAGTAGTCGAGTAGAAGCCACTTGTGACACCCAGGGTTTGTTATACCTTTGATGAAACTAACTGTTCATCTTTCAATAGCAAGGCTGTAGTAGGCATGGAGATGCAACACTCAAACTCTCCTTCAAGAAAGGGCTTGCTACCCACCTGTGGGCAATCTGTATAACAGGTAGCCTCCAGCTGTCAACTCCTTCATGATCAGCCTCAATTGCTGACAGCTGCCTCACTAAGGCCATACCTTTCCTGGGTAAGTCATGGTGGGACTGAGAAGGACATAAGTAGAAAGGACCAGCCATTTCAGCTTCTACTCTGACATTGCAGAGCTCCTCACCAGGTTGCCTGCCAGTTCAGCTCCTCCCTCTGCCCAATCATTTGTCTTCCTCGTTCCCATCACAAATGCTGATCTTTATTAAGTATCTTGTAGCATAACCTTCATCTCAGGGTTAGCTTCTGGAGAGCATAACCAGCAACAAGGATAACTTACTGAGATAGTACTGTGTGTGTATTATTTCTTTTGTGTGTTTCTTTTCTCCATTGCAAGGAAATAGCCAGACTTTGCCTTGTGTCCATTTGTAGTCCTTAAAGACAATCCATTTTCTACTCAAAATATCTGAGGAAAATATAATTGAGTATTCTCAGGGTCTAGATGGAGAGAGAAGTCCCCGAGTGGCTGCAAAAAGGGCATGGGGGTGGAGGTGTCCAAATTCCTCTAACTTCAAGAGTAGAAGAGAGAATCACCATTAGCAGCCCAAGGCTCAGTGCTATGAGGCAAAAGTCAGACATGCCACCACCTTCTAACTCTTGTTATCAATTCTGACACCAACTGTCCCTCCCATGGCACTCTCAACTTCTCTGCTGGGTTTGAGAGTTCATTGCAATGGTCTCACAGAACTCACAGACAATACTCATGAGTATGGGATTTAACAGGAAAGTATCAGGTTACAATTCAGGTTTAGGAAAACTTAGGACACGGTTCTTCAATAGGACAGCTTCTTCTCAGCCATTCCGTAGGCACGCTTCTCTCTGCCCTGCTCAGGTTAGTGTTACAAAATAATTTAAACTTTGCTAATAGGTGCTCAAAGAGGCAGTCCACCTTACCAGCAAGTCTCCTGCCTGAAGGCACTCAGCTTTCTCACCCATGAGCCAGCGAGCCTGCTGCTCTGTCTCATGCCACTCTCTTGGTTCTGTTGGTTCTGCTGCCTCTGACTCTCTGCTGTGTCTCTTTCATCTCAGTACAGGGATCCTGGGCCCAAGGATGCACTCCACTAATAGTACTTCTCTCCTAATGCCAGTGAAATCCTCCTTTTGGCCTCTGGAATGGCTCATTTTAAGCCTAGCTGGATGCCAAAACTGACCAATCTTCATGTTAGGGTTCTATACACATTATTTGCAAGGTCCCACCCTCACAAGGTTGCCATGTGTCTTATTTACATTATTTACAAGCTATTTGATCCCTCTGGTGGGCCACACAGCTCCTCACATTTACATAGTTCCACCTAGTCTTCTGGTGGGAGTCACAAAGACTATGGCTAGAAGAGCCATACTAAGTGATTCACTGCACCACAGTGGTGCCAACAGTTAAGTGCTCAACTACTAACCAAAAGGTTGGTGGTTCAAACCCACCCAGAGGTTCCTGAGAAGAAAGGCCTGGTGATCTGCTTCTGAAAGGTCACAGCTTTGAAAATCCTATGGAGCAGTTCTACTCAGCATGCATGGGGTTGCCATGAGTCATGGTAGACTTGATGTCAGTGAGTTTGGCTTTTGTTTGTTTTGTTTTAGATGGAGAGATGGCTGAGGGGGAAATAGTAAACCCCAAGGGAATGGGATTACTCCTGACTAGGGAGGTGCTTTGCATATATTTTTATATTATTATTGTTGTTAGTTGCCACTCAGTTGATTCCAACTTATAGCAACCTCATGTTTACAGAGTAGAACTGTGCTCTATAGAGTTTCTCAGGGTGTGACTTTTCAGAACCAGACTGCCAGGTCTGTCATCTGAGGCACTTTGGGTGGATTCAAACCACCAATCTTTTGACTAGTAGTCCAGCACTTAGGTTAACATTTGTGCTCCCAGGGGTCCCCCTCCCAACTAGAAAGAGAACAGTGTTTTGGGGTTTTGTGTTCTATAATCATCAGGACTTGCCTATCATATATTCACAACACAACACCTGTGAGACCTCAGAGGGAAAGGCAGAATTATGTACTCAGAGAGGTTGGAGGCATTAGGGTACTGATACCAACAAAATCCCAGGGCCTGCACCAGAAGGGACCATTCCCTGGAGAAGGATGTCATGCTTGGTAAGGTGGAGGGTCGACAAAAGAGGGGAAGCCCTTCAACGAGATGGATTCACACAGTGGCTGCGACGATGGGCTCAAGTATAGCAGGGATCGTGGAGCTGGCATGGGATCAGGCAGTGTTTCGTTCTCCTGTGCATGGGGTTGCTAAGAGTCGGAAACAACTTGACAGCACCTAACAACAGCACCAAAACATGACAGCTTGGACCATGAACAGGTCATTAGTAGGATGGGAGTAAAGTATCAAATAAAAATTAAACTTTGAAATGTAAAATACTAATATGATATTTCTTACACTCCCTAGTTATTGAGTAAAATCTGTTCTACTACATTTATATCCCTTGTGTTTAAAAGGTACTCAATTCTAGAATGATTTAACAAATGTATATTAAGCACCTACTACATGCCTGGCAGGGAGCTCTGGTAGCATGGTGACTAAAGAACTTGACTGCTAACCAGGAGGCTGGTGGTTCAAACCCACCAGCCACTCCTCGGAAGGAAGATGGGGCAATCTACTTCTGTAGTGATACTGCCTCGGAAACCCAAGGAGGGATCGTTATGAGTCGGGTCCGACTCAACGGCACATAACAACAACACACATGCCTGGCAAGAAGCCCTGGTGGCACAGTGGTTAAATGCTCAGCTGCTGAGAGGCTGGCGATTTGACAGGAAGAAGATGTGGCAGTCTGCTTCCATAAAAAAAGATTACAGTTTAGGAAACCTTATGGTGCAGTTTTTCTCTGTCCTACAGTTTTCCTCTGTCCTACAAAATTGACTCAGTGGAAAAGGTTTATTAGTTTTTACATTCCTGGCTTTATGCTGGGCCCACAGTGATGAACAAGGTAGATATGCTCAGCAAGGAGTTCCCAGTCATCTTCCCTTCTCACAGCTGTGAGGCAGCTGGACTCACAGGAAGCCTACAGGGCCTTCCCTTCGGGACTGTAGGGGTCAGTGCGGCCTTCTACCACTTCCTGGGAAAGTAATTCACTTCAATACACATTGAGCACCTCAGAGGCTTTTCTTGCTGTGGCTGCCAGTGAGTCTCCCACCTGAGGGTTTTCTCTCACTGCAAGAACATTCCCAACTCATATGCAGGGCAGGCTGGGGTGCTGGTGTTAGTGTACGGCAGGATTGTGGGCATGGTGTGGAATGGACTCTAGAAGCAGCCCTCAACCACTGAGCATGGGATTGGTAAACACTCCTGCTTGCTTGCCACCTCATGTGAGAAAACTTTGAGATGTATTCTACACCATCCCCCAGCAATCTCTAGGGGGATTCAGCCACAGTTGGCCACAAAGGTAATATTCTCACTAATCCAATCTCTCTTGGCTTCCTTTCCATCCCTGTCTTACTTCTCTACTCCTGTGCCAGTGATTTCCAGGATGACCTACCAAATAAACTACTTGCACTTAAATCCTCATCTCAAGGGAGGCTAAACCAAGATAGCCACCACCTTCAGGCATGCTTCAGCCTAGGGAGAAGAGACACCATGGCCACTACCATGTCCACCCAGCACCATGCATGCAGATAGGCCCCATCTTGGGGCTCTTAATGGTAAGTGTGTGTGTATATTTAAAGGAATAGACCTCTCAGCACTCTGATTGACATACGACTGAAAGGGCAGGCAAATGACCTGCTTTATCTTCCTGCTTATCAGTTAAGCCCCTTGAAGGTAGGTTTTGTGTTATTCCTTTTCCCCAGCACCAAAAATAGTGTTAAACCAAAATAAAAACCAAACTCATTGCCACTGAGTCAGATCCGACTCATAGCGACCCCTCCTTGGGTTTCCGAGGTGGTACCACTCTGGAAGTAGATTGTGCAATCTTGGATTTCAGCTAGTGTTAGGCGCCAACAACAAATGAGCTGAATACCAACAAAACTTTACTGACTAAATCAAGTGAAACTGACTTTCTACCACTCAGGAGTCAGTCCCTGTTTGTAACCCAGTAGATGCTGTGGGTGACTACACAGACCTCTTAATTCATGTTTCTAGTTATTATCTGAAGCCCAGAGGAAGGGTCTATGTGGTTTCTGAAATGAAGGAATTGAAAGCGTCCAGTATTTTCATGAAGTTTTTGGTCATTTCTATGAAAAATCTCTAAAGTGACAAGGTCAACAATAGTCTAGGACAGAGAT
>NW_006922170.1:159376-160853 GCF_000298275.1 Orycteropus afer afer
TATATATATATATACACTTTGCTGGTTTTTGTGTTTCTCTAGAGAACCCAATCCAACACAGGATCATTTCTGTGTGTGATGAAGTAGGCACTTATTGAGCAATAAACCTGTGAATTTATGCTCATGGGTTTCTAGAAGCAAGTTTTCCACAATCCTGTGAAATCTTGCTCACAGTTCATTGAGCTCTGACTGGATCTTGAATTATAGTTGATGCTCCAAACAGAAAGTAGTATTTGTCACATCCCATAACTGTATGTTCTACAGCTTTGGAAAACTGGGGATTGCTTTGACAAATTCACTCTACTAGAGCCGAAGTAACTCCTTAGATCCTGGATCGTGTTGTTCTAAGGTGTCACTATGTTTCAAGCATGATTTATATGCAGAAAGTTACACATACAAAAACTCATCACATCTTTACAAGCTGAACACAGCCATGGAACTAGCACGCAGATCATTCCCACCAAGACATTTGTGAGATTCATTCATTCATTCATAGTGTTACGGATTTTTCATTCTCATTAATGTAAGGTATTCCATTATATGAGTATATCACAATTTATTTATCTACTCAACTCTAGCTGAATATTTGGATGGTTCTAGTTTGGGGTGATTGTAAACAGTGCTTCTATGAATATTCTAGTACATGTGCAGAATTTCTTTTGGGCCTTTTACTGACAAGTGGAATTGCTGGGTCATCTGGTATGCAGATATTCACTTTCAGAGATCCTACCAAACAGTTTTCTGAAGTGGTTAAACCCTTCACCCAAATCACAATACAAATTTTAAAATAAAGAAATATATAAAATAAAGTGTAAATAGCCAATGATGATTAAATAAAGAAAAATAAAGTGGTTGAACCCATCTGCAATGTATGGGAATGCCAACTGCTCTACATCCTTGCCAAAGCATCGTGTTTTCTTTTTCATTTCAACCATTCTGGTGGAGATATAGTACCTTATTGTGGGTTTCATTTGCATTTTCCTGAAGACCAATGAAGTTGAGTGCCTTTTCACATCCTTATTGGCCATTTGGATATCTTTATTTGTGAAGTGTTCATTCAAGTCTTTTACCCATTTTTCTATTGGACTGACTTCTTTTTCCTTATTTAATTTAAAATATATAAAGTAGGAAAAAATATTTAAAGTAAAAAATATTCCTTTCACTCTGTCCCAGGTTCAGCCAGTTTTCACTCCTCTCCTCCCCCTGGGGAACCACTTTTAATTTGTTTTCATTAGTTAAATAGTTTTATTAGTTGTCTGTGCTTCCAGAGTTTCTTTTCTGAGGGTGCTACCATTAAATGCTAAACAAGTTTCCATGAAAATTAGCAGAAAGTTAGGACAACCCTACTTTGCGCAACCCAGGAGGTGGGTTTGTTATTTTTTTTGCAAGGTTGGGCAATCCTACTTCCGTAGTGATACTGCCTCGGAAACCCAAGGAGGGGTCGCTATGAGTCGGGGCCGACTCGACGGCACATAAC
>NW_006922170.1:161926-166046 GCF_000298275.1 Orycteropus afer afer
GGAAGTAGATTGCCCCATCTTCCTTCCGAGGAGTGGCTGGTGGGTTTGAACCACCAGCCTTCTGGTTAGCAGTCAAGTGCCTTAGCCATTATGCTACCAGAGCTCCTCCTAGGTAATGCTTGGTGCCACGTAAAAGAACAAATAGTCTCTTGGCAGTTATTTAGGCTTCTGAACTGGGTGCCAAGATTCTTGAAATATTTCCCATTTTAAATAAGCACCCTCCTTGATTTTAATGAAAACTAAAAGCTGATAGTCATTATCCAGTGCTGCTGAGTTGATTCCAACTCATGGCAACTACACATGTCAAAGAGTAGAACTGCACTCCATAAGGTTTGCAAGGCTGTGACCTTTTGGAAGAGATTGTGAGGACTTTCTTCCAAGGCACCTCTGGGTGGGTCTGAACCCCCAACCTTTCAATTAGTGGTCACGTACTTAAACATCTGTGTCGCACAGGGACTCCACGTGTAATAAATATATCAACAAATATTCTTTGCAGAAGTTGATAAAAACTCCTTAGCTGTATGTGAAATTATATAATTAATGTTATAATGATATAATTTTCAGCACATTCAATAGTTTCCAAATTGTAAATCAATTCACAAATATATTTTAACTCCCTGTATTGTGTCTTATTTAATATATAAGATGCTGTTATATTAAATATGACACTCTGCTAAGCCAACCTGCATCTAAAATCTGTGTGTCCCAGAGAAACTGATAAAACAGTCTAACAGAGAATTAAATAATACATGTTCTATCCTTCTACCTTGACCAATAAAGAAACAGTCCCAGCCTGGCCCCCTTCTCTTTTCTAGGCCTTAGCTCTGTTCCTCAGAGGCTGCATACATATGCATGTGGACAACCAGCCCATGTGTCCAACCTCCATCCTCTATCCACCTATCCCCTAAACAGACAGCCTTCCCTTAGCCAATCCTCAGATCTAGAGGTACATACATAAGCAGAATGGAGCAGAAAATACAGCATCAAATGGAAGGGACTAAGGAAGAGACCCACACATGCTTTGGAAGCTGGCATGTGGTACAGAATGAGGACAAGGGACCTCTCATTCCTAGGCAGGAGCACAGCCTGTAGAGGACCAAGCTCTCAAAAGTACAGGAATCAAGGCAAGATGCCCTTTTATTCCATTCTAACAGCAGTCTTGCTGCTAGCTTGCTAGGTATAATGGAGAGTATAAGGAAAACAAAGATAACAACAAAGATCCCAGCTCTCATACAGCCTGTTTTAGTTGATGGCATAAATTGCTTATGAGAATGAGCACATCTCTCAGATGCATCTTACAAGGAACTTGTAAGAAAGAAATTAAGGCAACCTGTTTCAATATATGGAAGCAGTTCTTCCCTTTAGGAAATATAGTCAGTCAGCTTCTCTGGGGAAATTTCCCTGATGCCCATGCCCCTTCATTGTATCTCGAGCCATGGAGCAGAGTCAGGTACCTCCTCATCAGGGCTTCCACAGGACCCCATGCATACCTCTATTGTAATGCATCCTCTTGTGTTAATGCCATGCATTTCTGCCTATCACATCAAAGGAGGAACAGCGTCTTCTTTGTGGTTGTATGCCAGTGCCTAACAGAGAATAAAAGAACAAAATTTATCTCTTAGGAGCCTCTGTTGGGATCAGTGGCCACCAATAATTCCTATTCTCAAAGTCTCTCAGTAAATCACTCTATCTTCTCATCTGCTTGAACTTTTCTTACACTGTTTATTTTTCAGCTCTTCGATCACTTTTGCTGTCACTTTTGCTAGCACAGAACCTTACATTTTCTCAGAGCAAGTTGCTGTGACAAGGAATATATTTAATCTTACCATAACATGAGCATATTTACGTGTTCCTGGAGGAAATATCTGATACTATTTCTAAGGCTAAAATAGCAGTGCCTCTTCCCTCTTGAATCTAGGTCACACCCACTTGGAGGGATGAGAGTGATATAGTGAAGCCACTATATGGAGTTTGTTTCACCATTTTTTAAAGAATTTAATATCCTTTCTTGTGGTCTTTTCCTTCTTCTCTATTCCCTTACCATTGTTGTTATTCTTGTTAGGGGCTGTTTAGTCAGCTTTGACTCAGTGACCTTATGTACTACAGAATGAAACACTGCTCGGTTCTGCATCACCCTCATAATCATTGCTATGCTTGAGCTTATTGTTACAGCTACTGTGCCAATCCATCTCATTGAGGGTCTTCCCCCTTTTTCACTGACCCTCTACTTTACCTCTACTTTAAGCATGATATCCTTCTCCAGGGATTGGTCCTTCCTGATAACATGATCAAAGTACAAGAGACAAAGTCTGGCCATTCTCACTTTTAAGGAGCATTCTGATTGTACTTCTTGCAAAACAGATTTGTTCATTCTTCTGGAAGTTGGTGGTATACTTAATATTCTTCGCCAACACCACAATTCAAATGTGTCAATTCTTCTGCAGTCTTCCTTATTCATTGTCCATCTCTCACATGCATATGAGACTATTAAAAATACCATGGCTTGGGTCAGACACACGTTAGTCTTCAAGCTAATATCTTTGCTCTTTAACACTTAAAGAGGCCTTTTGCAGATTTGCCCAATGCAATACATCCCTCAATTTCTTGACTGCTGCTTCCATGGGTGTTGATTGTGAACTAAAGCTGTCCAAGCAGGTTTCTTTTCTGCAAGACTTGTCAAAGCTCCTCATATAGTAATGTATGTTCTAAAGCTTAAAAGTAGTCAGGATTTATGTTTGCAGAACTTCCAAACTTATTGCATAGGTAAACCTTTTGTTTGTTTAAAATGCCCATGCACATTTTATTAATAAAAACTAACAGTACCAAGTTAAACAAGTCAAAGTAATAAAGTCTCTTTATATTCCATAAATATTACAGAAAAGTTTATTTGTGTTTAAATTAAACATATATATATATATATATATATATATAATTTTAGAACAGCAACTGTGCACTTAATGGTTTTGTGGATAAATTTTAAAAGAGACTACTGCCTGTCCAGAAATCCCTTTTCCTGTTTATGAAAAAAAACTATTAAAAATGACTGACAAATTTTGAGTTAAAAAAAAAACTGTTAAAACATTCTCTATATTTAATTTCAACTTTATAATAGATTATGGGAAGATGCTTCTGAAACAAATAACACCATTTGTTTCAGTACATGTCTTTAAATAACAGACTTCCAAAACAAAACTCACTGCCATTGAGTTGATTCTGACTCATAGTGACCCCCACTGGGTTTCCAAGGCAGTAAACCTTTTCAGAAGCAGATTGTCCCATCTTCCTTCCATGGAGTGGCTGGTGGGCTTGAATCACCAACCTTCTGGTTAGCAGTCAAATGCCTTAGGCACTGCTCCACCAGAGCTCTTTAAATTTATGTAAACAATTATATAAGAAAATATTTCCAAACTCTGCTGTAAGAAATCAGGCAAATTTTACCTTAAGCAATAATCCATTCCAAGCTTTCAAGATAGTTTATATAGCTACACCAGCATGGCAGTAAACTTTTACCAAAGCAAACAAACAATTTCTCAGATTGCAATGGTATAAAAGTAGAAATCAACAACAGGAAGAGCAAGGAAAAAGTCCAATACATGGAAACTGAATAACACTCTGCTTAAAAATTGTGTAAGAGAAAAAATAAAAATTCCTTGAATCAAATTATAATGAAAACACAACATACCAAAACCTTTGGGACACTGCAAAAGCAGCCTTAGAAAACAGTCTATAGCAATAAACACACATTTCAAAAAAAGAGGCAAGTATCAAAATCAACACCTTAATCCAACATCTCCAACAACTAAAAAAAGAACATCAGAAAGGTCTACAAACACTAGAAGAAAAGAAATAATAAGAATTAGAGCAGAAACAAATGAAACAGAAATGCAATAGAATCAACAAGACTAGAAGTTGGTTCTTTGAAAGAATTAACAAAATTTACAAACTACTGGCAAATTTAACTAAGGAAAAAGAAAATGCAAATAACATGGATAAGGAATTAAATGGGTGATGTCACAATAGAATCAACTGAATACTATGAGGAACTATATTCCAACAAATTTGAAAATCTAGAAGAAGTGGACAAATTTCTAGAAATATACTACTTATCAAAGTAATACCT
>NW_006922170.1:167148-167971 GCF_000298275.1 Orycteropus afer afer
TTGAACCACCAGCCTTCTGGTTAGCAGTCAAGTGCCTTAGGCACTACACTACCAGAACTCCCACCATTTACAATAGCCACCCAAAATATGAAATACGTAGGAATAAACATAACCAGAGATATAAATGACCTATACAAAGAAAACTACAAACTATTACTGCAAGAAAACAAAAGAGACCTACATAAATGGAAGAATACCATGCTCATAGACAAGAAGACTTAGTATTGTGAAAATGTCAATAATGTCCAAAGCAATCTACAGATACAATGCAATCTCAATCCAGATTCCATCATCATTCTTTAAAGAGATGGAAAAACTAGTCATGGAAAGGAAAGAGACCCCAGATAAGCAAGCACTATTAAAGAGGAAGAACAAAGTAGGAGGCCTCAAACCTCCCAATCTCCTGGTAATTGTACAACAGACACACAGACCAATGAAACAGACTGAGAGCCCAGGAGTAAATCTATCCACCTATAGAGAGATGATGTTTGACAAAGGGCCAAAACTCATTAAATAGGGAAGAGATAGTCTCTTTAACAAATGGGCTGACAAAACTGGATATCCATGTGATGAAAAATGATCCATTATCTCACACCATATGCAGTAACGAATTCAAAATGGATCAGAGACCTAAGTGTAAAGCCTAAAACCATAAAGACCATCAGAGAAAAAATAGGGACAAACCTAGAGGCCCTGATATATGGCATAAATGCACTATCAAACATAACTAAAAACATACAACCAGCAGAAGACAAACTAGATGACTGGGAACTCCCAAAAATTAGACACTTGCCTGCATAAAAAGATTTCACCAAAACAGTAA
>NW_006922170.1:168181-171989 GCF_000298275.1 Orycteropus afer afer
GGTATCACTATGGAAGTAGATTGCCCAACCTTCCTTCCGAGGAGTGGATGGTGGGTTTGAACTGCCAGCCTTCTGATTAGCAGTCAAGTGCCTTAGGCACTGAATGAGGTATCATCTCATCCCAGCATTAATAGCAAAGTTCAAAAAAATAGAAAAAAAACAAATGCTGGCAAAGTTGTACAGTGACTGGAACCCTCATAAATTGCTGGTGGGATTGTAAAATGGTGCAACTACTGTGGAAAATAATATGGTGCTTCCTTAAAAAGTTGGAAATATAAATACCATGATTCAGCAATCTCACTACTAAGTATATATCCTACAGAAATAAGAGCCATGACATGATAGATACATGCACACTCATGTTCATCACAGCACTATTCACAATAGCAAAAAGATGGAAATAACCTAAATGCCCATCGATAGATGAATGGATAAAAAACTGTGGTACATGCACACACTGTAATACTATGCAATCTTAAAAAATAACAATGAATCTGCAAAAACATCTTATAATATGGATGAACCTGGAGGACATTATGCTGTGTGAAATTAGTCAATCACAAAAGGATAAATATTGTATAAGATCACTACTATAAAGAGTAAAGAAAAAGTTTTCCCACAAAAAGAAACATTCTTTGGTGGTTACTAGAGGTAGGGAGAGAAAGGAGGGTTAATCACTAACTAGAGCGTAGACACATAATAACTTGGATGAAGAAAAACAAACCAAACTCACTGCCATCAAGTTAATTCTGACTCATAGTGACCCCCACTGGGCTGTAAATATTTATGGAAGCAGACTGTAAATTCCAAGGCTGTGAATCTCTATGGAAGTAAACTGCCTCATCTTTCTTCCATGGAGCAGCTAGTGGGTTTGAACCACCAACCCTTTGGTTAACAACCAAATGCTTTAACCACTACATCATCAGAGCTCCTTACTTGGTTGAAGGGGAAGGCAATATACAATAAACGGGAGGTCATCACAAAATGATCAGGGCAAAGGAAGACACTGGGAGAAGCACAAGAGTTACAGGCAACAGAGGTAAATATTATTACATACACAATCTTATTATAACAATAACAACAGTAATCTGTACATGGATACACAGATAGCCACACAGTCTGAACAGGGGTGGGAAGGAGAATGCGACTATACCTACAAATATAAATAGATGTTACAAAAGGATATTTCTACATATATTAAAAAAAAAACACAACTCACTGTTGTCACGTCCGATCCGACTCATAGTGACCCCTCCTTGGGTTTCCAAGGCAGTAACACTATGGGAGTAGATTGCTCAATCTTCCTTCTGAGGAGTGCCTGGTGGGTTTGAACTGCCAGCCCTCTGGTTAGAAGTTAAATGCCTTATGTATTTACATATTTTGCAAATATGTTCATGAATATATTAAAGTATACAGGGGGAAAAGTTATGAACACTTCTTAGCTATAACCAAATACCTTGAGGGAGTGAGTAACTGCAGCTGGGGACTCAGGATAATAGACTTGGTAAACATGGAGGTCAATTTGCACAATGTAGTCCACAAAGAAAATGTTCTACATCCTACTTTGGTAAGTTGTGACTGGGGTCTTAAAAAACTTGTGACTGGCCATCTAAAGTGCAAATATTGGTCCCAGCACATCCAGTACAAAGAAGAGTGGAAAAAAATCAAAGACACAGGGAAACAATTAGTCCAAAAGACTAATGGACTATGTTAACTTCAGCCTCCACAACCCTGAGATCAGAAGAAATAGATGGTGCCCAGCTACCACTACTGACTTGTCTGAAAGGGATCACATCAGAGTGGGTCCTACATAGAGTGGGAGAAAAATGTGGAACATAACTCAAAATCATAAAAGGATCAAGCTTATTGGTCAGATAGAGACTGATGTAACCCACAAGGCTATGGCCCATAGTAACCCTTCAGGGTTGGAACTGAACTCATTCCAAAGGCTCAATTTTCAGCTGAGCAATAGACAGGCCTATAAGGGTGGTATACACTCCTTAGAACAATCAACCATTCAAGATCAAAAGGGCAGCATTTGCCTAAGGACAAAGTTTAGAAAGCAGGCAAGGTTAGGAAAGGAGGAGGAATGGAAATGGGAAATGAGGAAGTGGAATGAATGATGTTAGGGATTGCAGTCAATGACATGAAACTCAATATGTATGAATTTTTGAATGGGAAGCTGATTTGCTCTGTAAACTTCCACCCAAATCACAATAAAAAATAAACCATATATATGTATGTGTATATATATATATATAAAACTCACTGCCATGGACTCAGATCCAACTCATAGGACCCCTCCTTGGATTTCAAAGGTGGTATCACTATAGAAGCAGATTGCCCAATCTTCCTTCTGTGGAGTGGCTGGTGGGTTTGAACCAACAACCTTCTGGTTAACAGTCAAATGCCTTAGGCACTATACCACCACAGCACCGTTACCTACATCAGAGGTCAGTAATTTTTTTAAAGGGCCTGATAGTACATATTTTAGGCTTTATTGGTCATATCAGATAGTGTCTGTGACACTGTTTTTGTAGTGCAAAGCTGTCTTGGACAATATGTAAATGAATGGGCGTGACTGTGTTTTAGTAAAATTCTATTTACAAAAACAGGCAGTGTGCCAGATGTGGCCCACAGGACTTTGTCAATCTCTGATTTAAGGAAGAAAGATAGGACTAGGGATAGAAAAAAAGAAGGGAAAACTCTGAGAAAAGGAGAGAAAGTTACAAACTCAAAGGAAGAAATATGTTTTCTTAAAAGACAGGGAAGGAAAAGTGTCATAGAAATACATACTCATGGAGTGATTCCAGATACATGCAGACATGCACACTCAAACACACACACACACACAAAATGTTTACATGGAAAAATAAAAATAGAAAATAGAATAGAAGGAAAAGCAAAGGTCAGCATACTGATCCTATCCTATAACCAAAACTAAACCAATTGCCATGGAGTCAATTAAGACGCATGGTGATCCCACGGTTGTCAGAGTAAAACCGTGTTCCACTGAGTTTTCAATAGCTGAGTTTTCAGAAGTAGATCGCCAGGCTGTTCTTTTGAAGTGCCTCTGGGAGGATGCGAGTCATCAACCTTTTGGTTGGTAGCCAAGTGCTTAATTGTATGCCCCACAGGGACTTTTGATCTTATCCTATGGATGTATTTATATATTTTCATAGATGAATATATGGAAAATATTGCAGTAAGTTATTTTAAATATTTTAACCAATTTCTAATGTTTACTAGCCAAATAATTTGAAATCTTCTCTTTGCCTCATTTTAGCACTTAAAAAACTCCAACTTCCTATACTGAAAAGTAGGGGTGTTGAACTTTATTTTGTAGAAAAAAACAGCTATATTGCAAACAATATGTATTTCATACCAACTAACAGACTTTTACGATAAAAAATTTGCAATGCCATTTTGAAAGTGCAAAATATGAATCTAAAGGACATGACCTTGGGACTTGGCCTAGTTAAACAGAGGGCTAGATTCAGTCCTTGGATGAGAACATACACACCCATGACCTAAACATTTTAGTTAATCCCATTTCTTCTTCTGAATCTGGTGAAGAATTACTGAGGAGTTGGAAACATATGTTTTGATTGAGGAAAGTCTTTTTTAAACTGGGATCACTTGAGTTTGGGATACTTTCAATAATTATGAACTTCAGTCATTGTTTGCTTTGTGTTGGTTGGCTCTTGGCAATCAGCCACAGACAAGGTTTTCAAGGACACCTGCACTGTGGAAACTTCAGCAAATTTATCCTTGACATTTCAGTGGAGGAAAAATATATTTACTAATG
>NW_006922170.1:172300-180162 GCF_000298275.1 Orycteropus afer afer
GAGTAAGGCTACTCCTGACTCACATAGCTGCAGGGGCTGATGAACCCAAGATCAACAGGCAATACAGCAATCTTGAATCCAAGACTGTCAAGTAAGATGTCAGGCTGTTGGTTCACAGGCTGCAAAGACAACAATTCCAAGATCGGCAGGTGAAATGGAAGGCCATTGGTTCAAGTCCAAGAACCAGAGGTCAGATGATGATGAGCTAGATTCAGGATCAAAAAAAAAAAAAAAATTAAACTCACTGCTGTCAAGTCGGATCCAACTCATAGCGACCCCTCCTTGGGTTTCCAAGGCGCTATCACTACGGAAGTAGATTGCCCCATCTTTCCTCCAAGTAGTGGCTGGTGGGCTTGAACCATAAGCCTTCTGGTTAGCAGTCAAATGCCTTAGGCACTATGCCACCAGAGCTCCTATTCAGGATCCAGAATGATCCAGAATGAGCAAAAAGCCAGAGAGCTTTGCCAGGATGTCCATACATATCGGAAGTAGGCCAATCCCCTGAAGAAACTCCCTTTCAACTGATTGGTTGCTCATAGCAGATCTCATCATGGAAGTTATTACATTATATCAGATCTCATCATGGAAAATGACTACATCACAACTACTAAACCACTGACAATCATGGCCCAGCCAAATTGACACACAACCTTAACTATCAGAGCCTATTACTCGGGGGGGGGGGTGCTTTTCTATAACTTGGACAAGAACAGTGACTTGTACTTCCTTTCTGTAGTGCTTCCTTGAAGTTGTTGTTGTTGTTATGTGCCGTCAAGTCGGCCCTGACTCATAGCGACCCCTCCTTGGGTTTCCAAGGCAGTATCACTACGGAAGTAGGATTGCCCAACCTTCCTTCCGAGGAATGGCTGGTGGGTTTGAACTGCCAGCCTTCTGGTTAGCAGTCAAGTGCCTTAGGCACTATGCTACCAGAGCTCCTAAGAAGCTATGAATTCACAGACCATCTCCAGTAAGTGTTATATATACATACCTCCCCTTCAGCCTCCCCCTTTCAATATCGAAGCACTACATATCAGATCATACTGCTATTGCAGTGTCAAAATGGCAATTCATAAGTTCATTTGCTACAGATTGGGTAGATGAAATGTTTAGGCCCCAAAACTAGGAAAAAAATATCACTGCCAGCAAGAAAAACTGAAAAAATAAATTGAAAATCAGACTCTCAGCTAAGGGCCCATATTAATATTCAGTCCAAACCAACAAAACCAAACTCACTGCCATTGAGTCTATTCTGACTCATAGCGACCCCCTCTGGGTTGCCAAGTCAGAAAGCGTTGCTATGAGTCAGGTCCGACTTGAGGGCACATAACAACAACAACAACAAATCTTTACAGAAGTAGATTGACCTATCTCCCTTCTGTGGAGTTGCTGGTGGGTTTAAACTGCCAACTTTATGGTTAGCAGGCAAATGTCTTAGGCACTATACCACCAGAGCACATTAATCCGTGCTATTAAATTCATTTTTTAGCATCCCAGATTGCTAAAGTTGAAAGAAAACAAGAATTACGTACTATATATGTCCCCTTCTACATAAAAGAAGAGAAGTGACTTGTACTAGGTCCTATGACTAAGTTGTAGTAGAGGACAAACTTGAATCTTTACAACCCCAGAATCCTTTGTTCTCCACTGCAACACTGCTCCCATTTTCCATATTCTTTCTTCCACTATTAAATCCATTCACTCACTTAAAGAGAATTTAGTGAGCAACTACCATAGAGCAAAAATTCCTCGATGCTAGGTATATGGCAGTATATATAATGGGTGAAGAGTTCAAAATCTTGGAAAAAGACAGTCACAAAAACAATGTGATAATCTTTATAAAATGGTATTGCTAGGTGTTGTGGGGATATAAATGAAGGGGTAAACCAGTCTACCAGGTTTTATGGGTGACAGAAGATTCTTCAGAGTGACTCAGTTTCCCTTAAAGGATGAACTTGGTTCTTTAACTTACTTGGTGCTTGAATGATAAATACATACTCCTTACTATTTGTACACATCATCCAACATATATTGTATATGCACAATTTATACAAGAAGTGATGGAATTTAAGCCATGGATTTTGCATAGCCTTTATACTTAAGCAGCTTACAACTGAAAAGAAGATAGACTTCAATGTACCTTAACATAGTCTTTAAGAAACATATCCAAATAAAGTAGGGCATGAAGAAGAGAAGGTGAGTTGGAATTTTCTTTTCTTTTTTTTTTAAAGGGATTATAAATAAGAATGCTTCCTGGAAAAGTGGACACAGTACAAAATCTTTGAATTAAAGAAAAATAATAAGTAGTTAATGTTATGAAAGTAAACATATTACTTAAAGAAAATTTGAGATAAGCAAAATAATTGAATGAGAGCGAAAATAAAAATCCACTGTAGCCCTACCATCCAGCAATAACCATTAATATTTTGGCATCCTGATGTTTATACTGCTTTTTCTCAGATACACACAAACAAAAATTTATTCTTATAAAAATTACATTCATATTACACACAATATTGTGTAATACGAAGTTTGTACTTGATAACATTTAAAAAAAAAACAAACCCACCACTGCCATCGATTCTGATTCATACCCTGTAGGACAATGTAGAACAGCCCTATAAGGTTTCAAGGCTGTGAATCTTTATGGAAGTACACTGCCACTTCTTCCTCCTGCAGAGTGGCTACTGGGTTCGAACCACTGACCTTGTGGTTAGCAAGAGAGTGCTTTAACCACAGTGCAACCAGGGCTCCTCACTTGGTAATATATTGTGAGGATACTTTTACTCCATTTTAATCCTCTTCTAAAAAAATGTGATTTTATACTAGTGTATATCATATAAATAATTCATTAGCTTAATTCCTTATGTTAGTCATTAAAGTTGTTTCCAGTATTTTACTATTATAAGTGGCACCATAATGAACACACTTGTGCATAAATCTAATTTTGTATTTTGATTCAACTTCCTAGAGATTCTTCAGGTTACACTTTAAGGTTTTCATGCACAGGCAGACCACCTTCCCCACAGAAAAGTATATCCACTTTAAGGAATACTGTGCAATGTTAAAGAATAATGATGAATCTGCAAAACACCTCATAACATGGATGAACGTAGAGGACAATATGCTGAGTGAAATTAGTCAATCACAAAAGGACAATTATTGCATGAGCCCAGTACTGTAAAAAGGTAAGAAAAGGTTTACACACAGAAAGAATTGTTCTTTGAAGGTCGCCAGGGGTGGGAGGAGAACGAAGGGGCAATCACCAACTAGAGGGTAGACATGTATTAACTTATGTGAAGGGACAGGCAATATACCATAAGGGGGAGGTCAGCATAAAATTATTAAGGCAATGGAAAAGATAGGGAGGAGCACAAGAGTTAAAGGCAAAAAGGTGAACAGTATACAATCCTGCAGTAATAGTAATAACAATAATTTAAGAGTGGATTCGTAGATATGATGGGAGCTCTGGTAGTATATTGCCTAAGGCACTTGAATGCTAACCAGAGGGCTGGCGGTTCAAACCTACCAGCCACTCCTCGGAAGGAAGATGGGGCAATCTACTTCCGTAGTGATACTGCCTCGGAAACCCAAGGAGGGGTCGTTATGAGTCGAGTCCGACTCGACGGCGCATAACAACAACAACAGCGCAGATATGACATTCAAGCTGAACAGGGGTGGGAGGGCAAATGGGACTTCACTCATGAATACGTATAGGTTTGATGGAGGTTATCTCTATCTATACATTTATATGCGCTGCAAATATGTCCATGAATGCAGTACAGCATACAGAGAACAAAGTCATGAAAAAAATCTTAGTCATAACCAAACACCTTGAAGGGAATGAGTCACTAGGCATAGAGGCTCAGGGCCACAGTCTCGTAAGGTCAATTGGCATAACACAGTCCACAAAGACAATGTTCTACCTCTTACTTTGGTGAGTAGCAACTGGCATCTTAAAAACTTGTGAGCAACCATCTAAGGTGGAGCTATTAGTCTCTCCCTGTCAGGAGCAAAGAAAAGTGAAGAAAATCAAAGACACAAGAAACAATTAGTCCAAAGGACTAACAGAGCACATAAACCCCAACCTGCAGGACCCTGAGACCAGAAGAACTAGATGGTGCCCAGCTACCACTGCTGACTACTCTAAAATGGATCTCAATAAGAGGTCCCACATAAAGTGGGGAAAAATTGGAACAAAACTCAATATCATAGAAAACACCAGGCTTACTGGTCTGATGAAGACTGGTAGAACCCACAAGAAAGACTATGGCCCTTAGACACCCATCAAGCTAGCAACTGAACTTAACCCCTATTACTCAATAAGGTGAAAAGTAGTAACAGGAGAGTAGACATTCATTACAAAAGTCAAGCACATGAGATCAAAAGGATAGCATTTACCCAAGGATAGAGCTAGGAAGGTGGGAGGGGATGGGAAGGAAGAATGGAGGGGAGGGATGGGCACAGGGAGGAAGTGGAAAAAATGCTATTATAGTGTGGGGATAGTAATAAATGTCACAAAACAGAATGTGTATGTTAGGTCGATCACTCCTTGGAGAGATCAATGATGAGAGAAGAGAAGGGCTGTGTATGCACAGGAGACAGCTCAGGGAGCATGAGTGCATGAGAGCAAAGGACACAGGGAACAGGTAACAATGGGAGGAAGTGGGAAGAGAGCTGTTGCATTGTGGAAAATTGCAGTCAATGTCATGAGACAAAGCATATATCAGCTGCTGTATGGAAAATGAATTTGCTCTGTAAACTTTCACCCAAATCACAATAATAAAAAGCATACCCATCTTAATGCCATGAATGATTCATCGTAAGGTCAATTGGCATAACACAGTCCACAAAGACAATGTTCTACATCTTACTTTGGTGAGTAGCAACTGGGGTCTTAAAAATCACAATAATTTACTAATGAAATGAATAAAAAACTATCAGTTTAAATGAAATGAACGATTCAGCAAGAAACCCATGTAAAAAATTTTAGTAAATGATAAATGTACAATTTTATTCAGTGCTGAAAGGGACCACTACTTCATAAATGGTTCTAAGAACATTAGGTAAAATTTAAGGGATAAAATTGAACTTTTTATCATCAGAGGCCCAAATGAGATATCACTGTTAACTGTCCTTTTGGTTTCTAGTTGGTTTAATAATGCTTGATTATCGTCCACTGTATTTTTTTTTTTCATTTGTGAGTTTTTACTCATGATCCAGAACCAATAACCAATATTTATTGGTAGTGCTTATTTTTCTTTTCTTTTTCTTTCTTTCTCTTTTCTTTCCTTTCTTCTCTTTTCCTTTCCTTCTTTTCTGTTTTTGTGCACATTAAGGTATTTAAAACTACAGCAGATTTTTTTTTCTTATCTTTTCCTGTTAAATTTGGGTATGGCACTTCATAACATAGAATGTAGAGTTCACTTTTATCCCTTAAATTTTACCCACTCTTCTTAGGACCATTTATGAAGTAGTGGTCCCTTTTGGCACTGAATACAATTGTACATTTATCATTTACTAAATTTTTTTACATGGGTTTCTTGCCTAACCTTTCATTTCATTTAAGCTGACAGTTTTTTACTCATTTCAATAGTAAATTATTGTGATTTTAAAATTTTATGCTATCGGGACAAATCTCTGGGTGACACAAAAGGTTAAGTGCTAGACTGCTAGACTACTAGCTAAAATGTTGAGTTTGAACCCACCCAGGGGTGCCTCAAAAAACAGCCTTGGAATTCTGCTTTCCAAAGGTCACAGCCTTGAAAAATATGGAGCAGTTCTACTCTGCATACACAGAGTCACCACGAAGTGAAATCAGCTTCACGGCAACAACAGACACACATTATTGGGAGTGTTAACTTCACCATCCCTCAATGTGTCTTCCTTTTCAGTATTATATTGGTCATTTATACATTCATTCATTCTACAAGTATTCATCCAGCTCTTCTATTTCTTACAATTGGTTTCAGGTTCTTGTTGGTGATTTGGCCTTTTCATAACGTTCTAATAACATTTATTATATTATTTTAAAATGTGTTTTCACTGGAGAAATTTAAGAAAATTAAAGAATATACAAATTGTTGTTGTTATTTGGTCCTATCGAGTTGGTTTTGACACACGAGAATCCTATGTACAACAGAACGAAACATTGCCCAGTCTTGGACCATCCTCACGATCTTTGCTATGCTGAGCTCATCATTGCAGCCACTGTGTCAATCCATCTCCTTAAGGGTCTTTCCATTTTTCACTGACCCTCTATTTTACCAAGCATGATATCCTTCTCTAAGGACTGGGTCTGTTCTGACAACGGGACCAAAGTATGTGAGATGAAATCTGGCCATTCTCACTTCTAATGAACATTCCAGCTGTACTTCCTCCAAGGTAAATTTGTTCATTCTTTTGGCAATGCATGGTACATTAAATATTCTTCACCACAATTCAAATGCATCAATTCCTCTGTGGTTTTCTCTAATTCACTGTCCAGCTTTCACATTCATATGAGGTGATTGAAAATACCATGGCTCGAGTCAGGGGCAACTTAGTCTTCAAAGTGACATCTTTGCTCCTTAACACTTTTAAAGAGGTTGTGTGTGTGCATGTGTGTGTATGTGTGTGTACATGCATGCTCGTGCATGCTCACGTGTGTGTGTGTGTGTGTGTGTGACTTTGGTGCAAGTTTACAGAGCAAATTTTCCATTCAACAATCCATACACATTCTGTTTTGTGACACTTACTGCAATCCCCACACTGTAACAGCATTCTTCCCACTTCCTCCTTATGCCCATCCCTCCCCTTCATTCTTCTTTCCCACCCCCTCCCACCTTCCTAGCACTATCCCTGGGCAAATGCTGTCCTCTTGATCTCATATGTTTGTTTGCTGTAACAAGTGCCTACCTTCCTGATATTACTGTTCACCTTATAAACCTGTCTATTATTTGGCTGTCACTTGAGTCATAGGGGTTAAGTTCAATTCCTAGCTTGAAGGGTATCTAAGTGGCATAGTCTCAGGGATCCCACCTGTTTTCATCAGACCAGAAAACCAAGTCTTTTTTTGTGTTTTGAGTTTCACTCCACATTTTTCCCCACTCTATCTGGGACTTCTTATTGTGATCCCTTTAAGAGCTATCAGTAGTGGTACCTGGGAAACACCTAGTTCTTTTGGTCTCAGGGTCATGGAGATTGGGGTTCACCTGCTCTATTAGTCCTTTGCACTAATTGTCTCCTGTGTCTTTGATTTTCTTCACTCTTCTTTGCTCCTGACAGTGACAGGCCAACAGCTGCACCTTAGATGGCCTCTCACAAACTTTTAAGACCCCAGTTGCTACTCAACAAAGTAGAATGTAGAACACTGACTTTGTGGAATGTGTTATGCCAGTTGACCTTAGTGTCTCCTGAGACTATGGTCCTGAATCTCCATACCTGGTGACTCATTCCCTTAAAGAGATCTTTTGCAGCAGATTTGCCCAATGCAATATGTCATTCAATTTCTCGGCTGCTACTTCCATGGATGTTGATTTTGGATCCAAAGTAAAATGAAATTCTTGACAACTTCAATCATTTCTCCATCTATCACGATGTTGCTGTGAGAATTTTGTTTTCTTTATGTTGAGGTGTAATCCACACTGAAGGCTGTAGTCTTTGATCTTCATCACTAAGTGATTCAAGTCTTCTTCACTTTCAGCAAGCATTGTTGTGTCATATACATATCTCAGGTTGTTAATGAGTCTTCCTCTAATCCTGATGCCACATTCTTCTCCACATAGTACAGCTTCTAGGATTATTTGTTCAGCATAAAACTGAATAAGTATGCTGAAAGGCTACAATGCTGCCACACACCATTCCTATTTTAAACCATGCAGTAT
>NW_006922170.1:180707-182594 GCF_000298275.1 Orycteropus afer afer
CTTGGAAGCGAGGATGGCCAGACTTCGTCTCACCTACTTTGGTCATGTTGTCAGAGAGGACCATTCCCTGGCAAAGGATGTCATGCTTGGTAAGGTGGAGAGTCGACGAAAGAGGGGAAGGCCTTTGATGAGACGGATTGACATGGTGGCTGCGACAATGGGCTCAAGTATAGCAAGGATCATGGAGCTGGTGTGGGATACGGCGGTGTTTCATTCTGCTGTGCATGGGGTCGCTACGAGTCGGAAGCGACTCGACGGCACCTAACAACAACAACAACTTCCAGTCAAATGGCCAAGTACCTCTCTTCCAAATGTCTTAACTTAAACGAGTAAGCACTTCCTGCATTGCATTCATTTTTTTGAAACACCTCAATGGGTATTCCATCAATTCCTGAAACCTTGTTTTTCACCAGTGCCTTTAGTATGGCTTGGATGTCTTCCTTCAGTACTATCAATTCTTGATCATATGCTATCTACTGAAATGGCTGAACATCAACCAAATCTTTTTGGCACAATGACTGTTTTCCTTCCATCTTCTTTTATTGTTTTCTGCATCATTCAATATTCTGCCCATAGAGTCCTTCAATATTGCAACTTGAGCCTTGAAATATTTCTTCAGTTCTTTCATCTTGAGAAATTCTACGCATATTCTTCCCTTTTGGTTTTCTAACTCCAGGTTTTTGTACATTTCATTATAACACTTTACTTTGTCTTTCGGGGCTACCCTTTGAAATGTTCTCTTCAACTTTTTTACTTCATTATTTCTTCCATTCATTTTAGCTACTCTCCACTCAAGTTTCAGAGTCTCTTCTGACATCTATTTTGATCTTTTCTTCCTTTCCTGTCTTTTTAATGACCTTTTGTTTTCTTCATGTATGATGTCCTTGATGTCATCCCACAATTTGTCTGGTCTTCAGTCATTAGTGTTCTATGTGTCAAATCTGTTGTTCACATTCTCTCTAAATTCAGGTGGCATATAATCAAGGTTCTAATTTGGTTCTTGTGGACTTGTTTCAATTTTCTTCAGCTTCAACTTAAATTTGCAAAAGAGCAACTGAGGCTCTGTTCCACAGTTGGCCCCTGGCCTTGTTCTGACTGATGATATTTTTTTTATATTCTAATTTGAAGCTCAATATACAAATTGGAAAATAAAAACATTTACAATATTTTACAATTGGATAATCACAACTATCCAAACTTAATGTTTGGATTATAAATTTAGAGTGATAATTATTTATGATAGATAGTTTTTTTAAAATTACTTAATATATAGGCTATGGGTAAATGCATAGACAGGTGAGAAGATCAGGTGGAGGTAGGCAAACGGGAATATACCCTAGACCAAGGATAGATGTGGCTGAAGATAATCTTACATATGCACTTGTGCTACAAAATTATCCACAACTTTACAGAAGTAACAGAGCACAGGTTTGGAGTAGCTTCTCAGAGACAACTAAATGCTCTGAGAGAGAGAATCACTGGGCCTGCAGGCTCAGGACCATAGTCTCGAGGGACATCAGGCTCAATTGGCACAACATAGTACATAAAAATCTTGTTCTACATCCTACTTTGGTGAGTAGCAACTGGGGTCTTAAAGGCTTTCAAGCAGCCATCTAAGATACAACTATTGGTCCCCTCTTGTATGAAGCAAACAAGAGTGAAGAAAATCAAAGTCATTTGGAAATAATTAGTCCAAAGATATGATGGACCACGTGGACCTAGCCTTCATGACCCTGAGACCATAAGAACTACATAGTGCCTGGCTACCAATGCCAACCACTTGGAAAGGGATCAAAATTGGAGATCCTGGTTAGAGTGGGATAAAAATTGTGGAACAAGATTCAAAAACACAAAAATGACCAGAATTACTGGTCGATAGAAACTGGT
>NW_006922170.1:182825-184273 GCF_000298275.1 Orycteropus afer afer
GCTATGAGTCGGGGCCGACTCGATGGCACATAACAACAACAACAACATGACAAAAACATTTGCCCATGTAATTAAATATTTTTTACTTTAAATGCCTTAGTTGGTTTCCAGGTTAATGGGGGATTTTTGTTTGCTTGTTTGTTTGCTGTTTTTTTTTTTTTTTTTTTAACTCTAATTCAAAGAAAAAATGTCATCTTGTCAGTAGTCTCCATGCTAATTCCCTCTAGCATCTTACTGCTTGAAAAACTAGGTGCAGCAGTTTAAAATAGGGATTCTGATACTCTGAACAGCTCACTGAGTCAGAGTACACAAAACTCAGGGGAGTGGGAGGAGAAAGGAGAAAGGGGCAGGAGAAAAAAAAATAACAAAACAAGAGAATCTACCCTGCAGAGCATGGACAGGCAGGCGAGAAAGGCCATTGGAGACCTCCCTGGGGGAGCACCAACCAGCAGGCGAGAAGGGCCATCAGAGACCTCCCTTGGTTAGGGAAGAAGACTCACCACACCAGTGAACCAGCGGTCACCTCACAGATCTATCTTTAGCACCTGCTTTTACTGGTAAACTTGGTCTCCTGGGTGCAAGCAGGAACTTCTAGCACCACAAAACCCAAGCACACAGGCCATTAATGCTGCAAGTGGGTGGGCCCTAGGAGGAACTCCCACAGTGGAAAGGGCTTGGGCAAGCTTTTTGGAAGGAAAGGCCAGCGCTTGACTTTGTCAGTAGACTTCAGTCCGCTGGATGTGAGCAGGCACTTTCCTGGCTCCAGCACCACTGAAACTCAAGTGGAGAGATCACTGGCACTGCAAGTGAGCAGGCCCTGGGAGCAACCTCCACGGCAGATCGCAGAGTGGGGCAATTGTCTTGGGTCAGCTTTTTGGCACAGAGGGGCCTCGAGAGGAGGGTTTTTGCGTGTGTCTAAACCTGGCAGAAAATGGCAATACCCTAACAACTGGAGTCTTTGCTGAACTTGAGCTGCAGGCCTGTGAATAACAGCACAATGTCATCATTAGCAGCCTGCTCAAACCCATAGTAACTGCCCCTAGCAACTTGGAGTTTCCTTTCCTCTCATTTCTCCTCCAACCTTCTCTAACTATACCCTCACTCATCTAATAGAAAAATCACATTCAGCCACCATAACACCTGCCAGCTCAAATTCTAAACCCTCTTTACAACAGAGACCTACATTCACATTTCACACAGTGACCCATCATCACAAAGAAAAATGCAGAGCAACCCAACACACCTGAATTAATAACCAGAAAAGTAAAATACACCAGCTCCAACTTCTCAAAATATTAAATCATAAAACCAAGACAAAACAAATCAATACATAGCCAACAGTTAAAGACAACCTCAAAATGTCTAGGAAACAATAGGCAACCTCAAATAAAACAAACAAACAAAAAAAAAAAAAAGACAAGGCATTAGAAACAAAGCCACAAACAAAG
>NW_006922170.1:185305-186700 GCF_000298275.1 Orycteropus afer afer
GACAGCAATCAATTCATATCCATCACTAATTACACTCAATGTGAATGGACTAAATGCACCAATCAAGAGAAAGGGAGTGACAGACTGGATAAGAAAAGAAGACCCATTGATATGCTACCTACAAGAGACCCACCTTAGACACAAAGATAAAAACAAATTAAGAGTTAAGGGGTGGAAAAAAATATACCAAGCCAAAAGTAATCAAAAAAGAGCAGGAGTGGAAATGTTAATTTCTGATAAAATAGACATTAAGGTGAAAAACATCTTAAGAGACAAAGAAGGACATTATATGATGCTGAAAGGGTCAAGTGACAAAGAAGACGTTACAATAACAAATATTTATGCACCCAATGAAAGTGCTCCAAAGTACGTGAAGCAAATATTAATTGAATTGAAAGGGAAAGTAGACAACTCTACAACAGTAGTAGGAAACTGTAACACACCACTTTCAAAGAGGAACAGGTCAACTGGAAAAAAACTCAACAAAGGTACAGAAGAACTCTACAATACAATCAGCCAACTCAACCTCATAGACATATACAGAGCATTCCATCCAACAAAAGCACAATTCACATTCTTCTCCAGTGCACATAGATCCTTCTCCAGAATAGACCATATGTTAGTACATAAAACAAGCCTCAAATTCAAAAGCACTGAAATACTACAAAGCATCTTCTCAGACCACAATGCCATAAAATTAGAAAGTAATAATAGGAAGATCAAGGAAAAACATCAAACATGTGGAAACTGAATAATTCACTGCTCAAAAACTACTGGGTAATAGAACAAATAAAAACTGAAATTAAAAAAATTCCTAGAAACAAATTAGAATGAACGCACATCATACCAAAACCTATAGGACACAGAGAAAGCAGTACTCACTTAGAGGTCAGTTTATAGCAATAAATGCATACATCAAAAAAGAGGAAAGAAACAAAATCAAACCTCTAACTCATCAACTCCAATAACCAGAAAAAGAACAACAAAAGAATCTTACCGTATCTTGAAGTAAGGAAATAATAAAGATCAGAGCAGAAATAAATGAAACAGAAAACAACAGCAAAAAAAATAGAGAAAATCAACAAAACAAAAAGCTGGTTCTTTGAAAAGATTAACAAAATTGATAAACCATTGGCAAATCTAACAAAAGAAAAAAAGAGAAGATCCAAATCACAAGAATTGTAAATGAAAAGGGTGTCATCACAACAGAACCAACTGAAATAAAAAAAAAAAATACTGACAGAATATTATAAACAACTGTAGTCCAACAGATTTGAGAACCTAGAAGAGGTGGACAAGTTTCTAGAATCACAAGACCTACCTAAACTATCCCACTCAGAGTTAGAATACTTGAACTGACCTGTAACAAAGGAATAAATTGAGCAGGTCATAAAA
>NW_006922170.1:188048-189330 GCF_000298275.1 Orycteropus afer afer
CACCAAAAAGACAAATAACCCAATTCACAAATGGCAAAGGACTTGAACAGACACTTCACCAAAGATGCTATACTGGCAGCCAAAACACACATGAGAAATTGCTCATGCCCATTAGTCATTAGAGAGATGCAAATCAAAACAACGATGAGGTATCATCTCACCCCAGCAATAATAGCAAAGTCCAACAGGTCAGAAAATAACAAATGCTGGTGAGGTTGTAGAGAGATTGGAACTCTTGTGCACTTCTAGTGGGACTGTAAAATGGTACAACCATTGTGGCAAACGGTATGGCATTTCCTTAAAAAACTGAAAATAGAAGTACCACTCGATCCAGCAATTCCATTACTAGGAATATACCCTAAAGAGGTGAGAGACAGAACACAAACAGACATATGTACACCTATATTCACTGCAGCACAATTCACTATAGCAAAGAGATGGAAACAACCTAAATACCCAGCAACAAATGAGTGGATAACCAAATTATGGTACATGCACACAGTGCAATACTATGCTACATTAAAGAACAATGAGGGATACACGAATCATCTCACAATGTGGATGAGCCTGGAGGATATTATGCTGAATGAAATAAGTCAATCACAGAAGGACAAGTACTATATGAGCCCTTTACTGTGAAAACACAAAGAACGATTTGCTTGTGAAAGGGGACTCACGTTGTAGGTTACTGGGGTGTGGAGGGAAGGTAAGGGATTAATTCCAGACTAGTGGGGGCCCAAATGCTGATGTGGGTAAGGGGAGGGACATATGGAAAGAGTCTGGGACCACCATGATAACATTAGGAAAAGGGAGGACACTGAATTGTGCACATAGGAGATAGACGACAGATGCTAATACCAAGCAGTGTGCCCACAATACTGCATTACCGTTAACACCAAACAGCAGGCTACAGATAAACACAAAAACACCTGAGAGGATCAGATGGGGGTCAGTGAACAGGAGTATACTGTAGACCATGGATAGATTCAGCACAGGCTAATCTTGCACAGACACCAGCGGTACAAAATACCTGCAATCCTTACAGAAACAACAAAAGACAGACACAGAGCAATCCCTCACAGACACCCAGACACTATGGGAGAGAGAACCAACAGATCTACCATCTCAGGACCATAGTACTGGGGGACACCAGACTCAATTGACACAACAAATTACATAAAAGTCTTGTTCCTCATCCTACATTGGTGAGTAGTGACTGAGGTCTTAAAAGCTTTCAAGCGGCCATCTAAGATGCACATAATGTTCTCCTAGCGTCGGAAGG
>NW_006922170.1:196000-216154 GCF_000298275.1 Orycteropus afer afer
TCTTCTGTGTCTGTGTTAATTGGTTTCCCTTTTCTTTGTTGAAGAGGGTCTGTGCAATCCTTCTGCCTAGTCCGCCATCTTGCCCCGCCTAATAAATAAATATTTTTGAAAATGCAAAAAAAAAACTCTAATTTGACTTTATTTAATAAATAAAATTCCAAGCCATCACGGAGCAATGGAAGTCATCATCTCCCACATACAGAGATGCAGACTTGCTCTTTGCTCCACCATCACAGTCTATTTAAATATACTTAAATATCTATTTAAATATTTTTGATATTTTCAGATATTACTATTACAATGTGTACCATGATTAATATCCTTATAAATATGTCTTACATCTGAATATTTAATATATACTCCAGAAGGTCCCTAGGTGGCACAAATGGCTGGCACTTGAGTGCTAACATAAAGGTTGGTGATTCCAACCTACCTAGAGGTACTGCAGAAGAAACGGCCTGGTGATCTGCTTCCATTAAGATTACAGCCACGAACACCCTCTAGAGTAGTTCTACTCAGTAACACATGGGGTCATCACGAACTGTAATTGACTCGAGCAACCACCACCAGCACCTTATACTCATGAAAGTAGCACATATATTTGTTCACTTCTCTGAATTTCCCTCCTATACTCTCATTGAATTCTCTGGTTCTCCCCTTAATTTCAAAGCACCTATTGACTTCTGGCTAATTCTAACTCCCTTCTTCCTGTGTGTGTCTCAGCTTCTGAGATGCTCTCATGACTGTCCTTAAGTGGGTTTCATATTAATAGAGAAAATCTGGTTCAGAGAGAGTAGCAATCATAGATCACTTTGATCCAAGCCTCTTGGATGGCTTATGTGTGACTGTCTTTGGGTCAGGAGCAAATCAAAATTTACTGTAGTCTGAGAAATGAACTCATATAGTATAACTCAGGGCAAACTCTGCTCTGGATACGTACTAAGAAGGTGGCTGTGTTGTCAGTAAAGCATCTTTTTCTATTATATTTCAGCTAATTCTTGTTTTATAGAAGCAGTATTAATTTTTGAATGATTACTTTGTAACCAGCTGCTTTGTTGAGATTTATAGTCATTCTAATAGTTTTAAGGTTTCCTCTCTTAAGTTTCTGTGTAGGTAGTTTCTGCAAATAGAGCTTCTTCCCCACCACCACTTTTCTAGTATTTTCCTAAATGTATAGAATTGGCTATATCTTCCAGAAGAAAAGTGAATTATAATAAGAATAGAAGACATCCTTGTATTGTTCCTGACTTTAGTGGGACTGTCTCTGTTTTCAATATTAAATATATGGGCTTCTGATTTGAGTTAAACACATTGATAATATTGACGAAGTATCCTTCTATTCCTAATTTACAAATAATTATTATAAAAAAATAGAGATTAACTTTAATCACATGCCTTTTGGGCATCTAATGACTTGATCTTTTTTTTCACTGACTAAGTGGTATGATAAATTATATTCTAGTTGTCTCATTCTATGGCTTATTTTTGTTTATATCTGCATGAGAGAGATTTACAAATTGCTTTAATCTGTCTGACTTTATTATTTTCCTTGTGACTCTGTATATAATACATAATGTTTTTTTTTTATCCCTTGTATTTTTTTTTTTAAACAAAGGAGAGGGGTCTTATTTCTCTTCTTGTTTATGCATTATGACTTTTAAGCTTACTTGCATTTAATTTTACCAAGTGTGGTAGATTTCCCAATTATTTGCTTCCCTCTTATAAAAGGATTATACATCCCTGTCAACTGCCATGTGATTTTCCGAAATGCCCTGTGAGAAGGGTGTATCTTCCTACCTTACTGATGTCAGGTTTGGCCATGTGACTTGATTTGGCCAATACAATGTCAAGGAACTGGTTATGCCTTCCAAGTGAGCAGAAGCAGGGAAAAAAAAATGTGTTTGTGTTTCAGCCTTCCTTTTTTTCCCTCTGAAATAAGAAATTCATGTTCCACATAAGGGATGATCTTTCAGAAGAGATCCTGGAATGAAGAAGACACATGGAGAAGAGCCATGGGCACCACAGCCAAAAAACGTAACCACAGTGAAAAGTAAACGTTTGTTATTGTAAAGGCACTGAGCACTTGAGGTTGGTTTTTACCCCAGCAAACCTAATGAAAGCTGAAAATACCAAGGTCTTGTTTATTTATTTATTTATTTTTTAATCTGTGAAGTTAGCCAATTTTTTCCAGATGGCTCCTAATTTAGCTAGAGAAATTAAACTAAGCGTTTATTGTATTATATTCTGACCCATTCACAGACCAACCTAATCGAGCAGAGGTACTTAAAAAATGATCCAAGGCCTATTTGCTAGGGATAGAGGACAAGGAAGTGACCCAAATGGCCTATTCCCTGTGATCTTGTCCCTGGGCAGAGTATTTTCAATATTTGTATGTTCCTCCCTGAGATGTATATAATATACAAGAGGTGTGTATTAATTACACATTCCAAACCATGATTTATTTGCTCCTGTCAATTTCTCAGTTGCTTGTGTTTAACAAGAATGACATAGGTGTCAAGTTCAGAATCAAAGCATAAGCAAAAGCATAGGAACTGAACAGCATCAGTACCAAGGTTTCTATAATTAGAAGGAGGAGAAATTTGTCTTATTACCTTATGTATTCATAAAGCATGCTGAGATCCTAATTGTTTTTGGCCCTATTGTTTTAGCTTACATAGAGAATCAAAGTTTATACTTAGAGATTAAAACAATTATCACCAGGTGTCATCAACCAATTAAAACTTTGCTCTGATCCCAGTTGACACATAATAATTCATTGTAAACCAAAACATAATACCTACAATTAAATGTAGTCAATATTATTTTGACCTCTTTTCCAAAGTGAGAAAATAATATATTTTAGGAAATTCCTCAGACACCTATATCGTCAATTATTTTAATCTAAAAATCCAACTTTTTTGTTTTCCTAGCAATTTTTTTTTCTTATTACCTCTTTTGTTACTATTTCTGCTCCATTCCTTTTTATCCAGTCTTCAGAGATAAGGTCATCTCTGCTGCTGACTCTCTGCTCTCTGACTTCCACATTTATAATTTCTCTGAATTTGTACCTCTTTGCATTTCATTGCTATGTAATGGGGAGAACTCCTCAAACTCTCCTCCACCTTAGTGATTTTACAGTGTCAATTTTCCTCATTACTCTTTCCAATACAGGCTTTTAATGTACTAAATAATCTTCATTTCTTTATTGAGTTTTGAATCTAACACTCTTAATTTCCACTTTCCTTCCTTTCTTAGCACATCTTATAACCTATCTCTTACTTTTTATGGCCTGATTCTTGCACACACTACTGTGAACACACAGCACATGCTATCTAATATTTACTTCTGTTTTCTGCAAGTGATGCTATCTAATGCAAATCTCTTCCATTCTCCTATATGGTCTCTTTTTCCATTAGCTTAATGTTGGACTCTTCCTCAGCAGTCTCCATGCAATTCCAGTTGGCTCATCCTGACCTGATGGAAGGATTCCTCCTGCATCAACCCCAGAATGCCACTGGAACCCTTTTCCACAATATACATTTACATAATCCATTCAGTGATTTGGCAGCCAGAGAGAAGTGGGAAGAAAATGAGAATTGTCAGGAATGCTGTCCTTGGGCAGGTTCTTCTCTGTGTGCAGTATATTATGAGAACACTCAGCTTTCTACAGCAAGTATCCCTGTCCTGTGCTCGATAACTGGTATAGCTGCCTGTAGCCCCTTCCTAGAACTTTCCTTAACTTAGATGTCTTCCAGGATTTGACTATGCACACTTAGAATGCTACTGAGCTAGAAGCATGATGTACATCCAGAACTCACTCACATCTCCAGAAGTTACCCTTCATAATTAAGGAGAAACCTCTAGATCTCTACCAGAGCTCATCTAAATTCTATTAGTGGTCAACTGCCCTCCTAGGAAAATATATTTTGAGCAAGTATTTGGTAACTTTCTTTTATGTGGTCACATCAACAATGGATCAGCATAAAGTTTTCAATGTTTAGCATGTGTGCGTGCCATTCTTCCCTACTTGTCAGCCTCAGTGTAGCAGAGAGAGAAAACATTATCAGGTTTCCCTTTTACGCCTGATGCATCTCCCAAAATCCAGTTAAAATTTTCAAAAGAATAGAGAGAGTGATGGCAAGAAGTACAAGAAGGCTTTTTATTGATGAAGCATTTACTTTCATTTTTGGAATCAGAAATCCATTAGCCAGTAAACTTCCCAAGTTCGCCTGGCCTTATTTTCAACTGCCATTTCAAACATTTCCCAATTTGCTAAACTTACTTTTTCACCATGGTAATTTTATCTCTCTACTCACAGTTGTCATGGAAATAGGAACCCACTCACCTTAAAGACTTGGTCCAGCCTCTGAACCAATAAACCCACCTGCACCCTGATCTAGTCTTTCTACCTTTCCATTAAAATGGAAAGTATATCCATTTTTCTCTACTAATGTTTACCTCCTAACCTATCCACAACTCTAACCTCTTATACAAATAATTCAAACATCATTTACCCCATAAACCATCTTTGAAATCTTCCTCATATCTAATCCAACACTTTCTTTCTTCTCTCAATCTTTGCTGCTATCAGTCTACACTAAACAATCATCATTCATTTACAATCTGGCCCACAGCAACAGACTCCTACTGATCTACCTTGACCCACTATTGCAGTCTTCAATGTGTTCACTATGGACACATTGAGTGATCTTTAAGAAATGCAGATCTGACCATGTCCCTCTGACTAGGAAACATTGACATGTTTCCTACTGTTCTGAGGAAAAAAGCAAAAGAGATAACATGTCCCATAATACCCTGCATGTTCTAGACCATCCCAACCTCTCTAGCCTAATCCTGTCATCTACCTTGCTTCTCATGAGCCCAACGCCTTTGTACATTCATTCTCTGTGCACAGAACGATTCTTTTCATCCCTCTTCACCTCATCAATTCCTACTAATCCCTCAAATTTCAACTATACCATCATTCCCTTTTGGGAAGTCTTTCCCGACCTCCTAGGACCCATCTCCATGTTAGAAGGTAAGTTCCAGGAGAGTAGGGAAAATATATTTTTAATCACAATTTTGTCTCCAGCACCTAGCATAACAGAGAAAAGAGAGTATATGCTGAATAAATATTTGTTGAATCAATGAAGACTGAATATTGGAGGGCTCTATAATGGAAGCTGAGAAGAAACAAACATGGAAGTAGGGGAACTCAGTAAAGCCTTTAGCTTCAGAAGTAGTGGGTGGGGAGCACTTCACAAAAGAAAGGACATTTGTGAAATCAAATGCTGCTTGAGAAAGTCAAGTGAATCCATAGAGCTAACCAATATGTAGGTAATTGAAGACTTTAGGGTTAGTGGTTTCAATGGACTCTTAAAGGCAGAATCTAAACTTATCAGGCTGAGGAGTAAAATGGAGAAGGGGAGATAGCCTATGGAGACAAATCTTTAAAAATGTTTCTGGAGAAAAGAAAAAAATAATGTGGTAAGTGTAGCAGCATGTGGGTTGAAAGGAGAGCCTTTTATTAGAGGAGAAAGATGTTTATGTTTAAATACTTATAGATATGAGCCAATTGAGAGAAAGACTGAAGACATAGGCATTAGAATAATCTGTAAAGTTTTGTTTTTTTCTTAATTGTGATTTGGGTGAAAGTTTACAAAGCAAATTCATACACATTTTGTGACATACACTGCAATACCCACAAGTAACAGCACTCTTCCCACATCTTCCCTGTGTTCATCACTTCTCTTCCTCCTCCTTTCCTATCCCTTCCTACCTTCTCACCTTTATCCCTAGGCCAAAGCTTCCCTCTTGATCTAATTAAGTTGATTTGTTCCAACGAGTGCATACCTTCCTGGTGTTATCATTCACCTTAAAGGACTGTTTGACTGAAAGCTGAGGCATGGAGGTGAGTTCAGTTCCATCTAAAGGCCACAGTCTCGGGGATTCCAACAGTCTCTATCAGACCAATAAGCCTGGTCATTTTTATGATTTTGAGTTTTGTTCCACATTTTTCTCCCATTCTATCAGGAACTTCTACTGTGATCCCTTTCAGATCAATCAGCAGTGGTAGCTTGGTACCATCTAGTTCTTCTGGTCTCAGAGTCATGGAGGCTGGGGTTCACGTGGTCCATTAGTCCTCTGGACTGATTGTTTCCTTGTGTTTTTTATTTTCTTCACTCATCTTTGCTCCAGATGAGGAGAGACCAAGAACTACATCTTAGATGGAAGCTTATAAGCTTTTAAGACTTTAATTGCTACTCACCAAAGTAGGATGTAGAACATTGTCTTTGTGGACCATGTTGTGTCGATTGAAGGTCGATATTTTTGTTGTTAAGAGAAATAAAGCAGATTTGCCTGAAATGAGTTTTGCTTCCCAGACACTCAAGGCAGATTTTTTAAATCAGGAAAAACAATTAATAATTTAGCTTAAAGTATGAGAATAAAAGTATAATAATTACAAAATGTCTTAAGGTTAACAAAAGTATGATTCATGCTACCCACCCCGCACCCCCCAGGATATCTTTGTAGAGTTAGGAAACACTGGAATTTTAAGTTTTGAGACCTTTGATACTGAAATGAAAGCTGAACACCAGAGTCTCCTATCTAAATGTTATTTTAATTGGTTTAGTTTGTAAATAATGCTAATTTTCCCTGTTGGAAATTTCTAAAGCATATTCCTGGTTCTTGTTGTTTTCATTCTAGTTTACAAATTGATTACTGTTGAGTAGCAAGATAATGATAAAAGAGAGAAAAGGAGTGGAGGTCAGAAGGGCTCAGTGACAGCTTTAGCTCTGTTGCTAATTAGCTGTGGGACCTTGTCCATACCGTTTAATCTCTCCTGCCTTACTTTCCTCATCTATGAAATGAGGATAATAAGATCTACCCAACTTTTTTCACAGGGTGTATGTGTGAGGATCAGATGTATTCATGCAGACAAAAGCCCTTTTACTCACATAAAATGGTATACAAAGCAACAACTTAAAGACATGAGACAACAGCGCAAACTGTTGCTCCATGTCTCCATACCTTTCTAGGCATGTGACTTTAAATGTTCACTACACCTTGGAGTTTTTATTAAGATTAAATTAATTGTGAAGGAAATAAGAGAGAATACTTGTTAAATGTTCCTTGCCTTAAGATTTATTCTGCCTATGAGTTTTTTTTCTTTTATTTTCAGCCTAAGGGGAGATGACTCTACTTGAATGGTTTGACATCAGACAGGATTCAAAATCAAATACAGTCTTACAGCATCGATATTCGAAGGGTGGTCCCCAGGCCAGCAGCAACAGCAGCATCACTTGGGAGCTTATTAGGAATGCAGAATCCCAGGCACCAATCCAGATTTACAGAATCAGAATATGTATTTTAACAACATTCCCATGTGATGTGTATGCACTTAATTTTGAAAATTCACTGTTTAGCAAGCCATCCAGTTGTAAGGAGTGGTTCAAAGAGCATAATGTCTGTGTTCTAACCTATGATGCCATTTCCTCCCATTCCTTTTCTTTTGCCATTAGCCCCGCAACTCTGTTTTACTATGAAAATGAAATTAATCGGAAAAGAGAAATGTGGACCAAGACGTTGATCAAACTTCGTACGTGTTCGGGTAGTAATTTTACACTAAGGCAAGAATTCGCCCCAGAGCTGCCACATGCCTTTATACTGTCGCTCATTAGATGTCTCTGCCTAGAATATCACTGTCAAAGTAGAGGCCTTCTTATCCACCCTACCCATCTGTTCTTTAACTTGTCACCGGCGTCAAAGGCACTATCAAACTGCGCTATGCTAAGGAGTATGTCCAAGTTACTGCTCATTAACGACCAAGGAGGCCAGAGTTCTACAGATTCCCCCTGGCACTTTCTCAGAGGTGAAGGTGAAATATAGAAAAATATTTAAGCATTATGTTTGTATCTTTTAGTAGCCATTTAAAGGCATGCCTTTTTATTGCTGTAAAAATATACCTAACACAACATTTGCCAATGCAACACTTTCCAGGTGAGCAATTTAATGAGATCAATGTCATTAATCACACTGTGCACCATTATAAAGTATGTCATTTTTTTTTAATAAGGAGAAAGAGAATAAAGTTGAGTCTGTTTCAATGAATTTCAATAGCCATCAAACCATAGAGTCTGTGTCTCTCACTGGAAAAAAAAATTTTTTCTTTCCTTCTTTGTTAAGTGATCAGTTTGAAGACTGAGGAAGCTTGTTACCATGGACATTGATGATATTTCAGCAGTGAAGCAAGTGTGCACATTACTGATGAAGATAAGGTATGTTCACCTTAGTTCAAACCAAGAGCTGTAGCCTTTTGCTAAATATCAAGGGAGTCATCTTGTCAGTGTTCTGAAAGAAAGAGATTTACAAGTTATCCCAAATAGGCTAGCATCTCCTGAGCTGAGAAGATATATTATGGGAATAAATGTGTGGGGCAGGTTATCAGGAGAATGTTTCCAAATGAAGCCCACAGTTTTTTAATTGCTCTCTTCCCTCCATTAATATTCTCCCTTTAAATGGCAAATGGTCCTTTAGGGACAGCCTCGAAGGTTTTGATTTATGGAAAACCAGATGTTACTGTAGTTTGATTTAAATATCTTTGTGGGTAGCTAAGATGTTAGCAGCAGTATATATTTTGTTTATGTGGAGGCCTCCCACACAACATTTAAAGATTAGTGTGTCCCTTGGAGATACAGGTGAGGGAATTATTGCTCTTTACTTCATGCTAACAGACTAGATTTTTCAATTTGTAATTAAATAGCCCATAGTCATCTTGAGGGGCTGCTAAAACTGGTGCTATTCAAGCAAACCTTGAAGTTATGGCAAATGAGGGCTAAGAAGGTGGTCGCCTGAGAAATCAAGATGATTAAATAGTCATACCCACCAGGGTTTTCAGAATGCAGTTAGCGGTAATTGCGAATATTTGAAAGAAACACAGATCTAGATACTGAGAAATAAAATCACAGTTGAATAATGGATTGTGCCTTATGATCTGGGTACAAAACTTAGAAAATAAAATGTATGAAAGAATCTTTTCAAAAAGCTCAAAAGCCAGGGAAAAAATAGACTCTCAAACAAGGAAGCAAGTTTGCTGTAAATGACATTAGCTTGGATATTATATGTTTGTTTCACATCCTGATTTAGATTGTAGTCCTGTCCTAGGTATAATTATCTACTCTTCACAGGTGTTCAACCTGAGGGTAAAACAGACCCATTTGATCATTTTTAGCATTTTAATTTTGTTCCATTCCTGACGTCACATCCTTCTTCATACAGTCCAGCTTCTAAGGTTATTTGCTCAGCATACAGTGAGTAAGTATGGTGAAAGGATACAACCCTAGCACACATCTTTCCTGATTTTAAACCATGAAGTATCCCTTTGTTTTGTTTGAACAACTGCCTCTTTGTCTATGTATAGGTTCCTCCTGAACACATTTCACTGTTCTGGAATTCCCATTCTTCATGATGGTATTCATAATTTGTTATGATCCACACAGTCAAATGCCTTTGCATAGTCAGTAAAACACCTATCTGACATCAGTAATGATATCTCTTGTTCCATGCCCTCTTGTGAATCCGGCTTGAATTGTTGGCAATTCCCTGTAGCTGTATGAACCTATTCCAGTTGGTTGGCCAGGTAGTTGTCTTCCAAGTTTCTTGGCATACATGAGTGGAGTGAGCTCTTCCAGCATTGAAGCTATTTGTCGAAACATCTCAGTGGGTTTTCCATCAATTCCTGGAGCCTCTTTTTTTCACCAACTCCTTCAGCGCAGCTTGGACTTCTTCCTTCAATACGATCAATTCTTGGTCATATGCTCCCTCCTGAAATGGTTGAACATCAACCAATTATTTTTGGTACAGTGACTCTGTGTATTCCTTCTTCTCTTGATGCTTCCTGTGCTGTTCAATATCTTGCCCACAGAATCCCTCAATATTGCAACTCGAGGCTTTTTTCTTCAGTTCTTTCAGCTTGAGAAATGCCAAACATATTCTTCCCTTCTGGTTTTCTAACTCAAGGTGTTTGCATATTTCTTCATAATACTTTTATTTGTCTTCTCGAGCTGCCCTTTGAAATCTTCCATTCAGATTTTTTACATCATAATTTCTTCCATTTGCTTTAGCTCCTCTGCATTCAAGAGCAAGTTTCAGAGTCTCTTCTGATAACCATTTTTGTCTTTTCTTCTTCCCTGCCTTTTTAATCACCTTATGCTTTCTCCATGTATGTTGTCCTTGATGTCATCCCACAATTAATCTTGTCTTTGGTCATTAATATTCAGTGTGTCAAGTCTATTCTTGAGATGGTCTCTAAATTCAGATGGGATATACTCAAGATTGTACTTTGGCTCTTGTGGATGTGTTTTAATTTTCTTCAGCTTGAATTTGAACTTGCATATGAGCAAAAGATGGTCTGTTCCACAACTGGCCCCTGACCTTGTTCTGACTGATGACGTTGAGCTTCTCCATTGTCTCTTTCCACAGATGTAATCGGTTTGATTCCTGTGTATTAGATTTGGCGAAGTCCATGTCTATAGTTACAAGATCTATGTGTATAGTTGCCATTTATGTTGTTGAAAAAGATATTTGCAATGAAGAAGTTGTTGATTTTGCAAAATTCTATCATGCAATCCACAACGTCGTTTCTATCACCAAGGCCTTATTTTCCAGCTACTGATCCTTCTTTTTATGTTTCTAACTTTCTCATATCAATCACCTGTAATTATCAACACATCTCAATTTCATGTTTGATCAATTTCAGACTGAAGAAGCTGGTAAGAATCTTCAATTTCTTAATCTTTGGCATTAGTGATTCATGCATATGAAGTTGAAATATTACTTTCACTTTTTAACTCACAACTATTTTTAATTCTGACCATCAATTATTTGAAGTTTCTGTTGAAAAACTTGTAAGCATACAGATTTGAGACTTATTCGAGGTGACACATTATTTGAACAAAAAAATCATATAGCAAAGAAAATTTTCCAAATATCCATTATCAAAATGCTCCCTCCATAGCATAAGTATTTTTCCAAAATTAGTTACTTTCTCATCTGGCAATGCATTGCCTTTAGCTTGCAGGGAGAGCAGCTCACTACTGACTTGTTGCACATAAAAGTACAACTCAGATGATTAGGCATTTTGAAAGAAAACAATACTTAGCTGAACTTTAAGTCTGACGATTCTTAAGTGTTTTGCCACAAGATAACAACTTCTTTAAAAGGGTGGGATTTTTTAAAAGGAGGCTGCCTCCTCAGTAATCATTTTCATTTTAAAATGTAATTTTAAAACTGTAATGTAAACTATAAGGTCTACAGAAATGTTTGTTTAGAGAGAGAGAGTTAAACAGTTTAACGGATATTTATATAATTCCTAGAAATAAATCCCAGAGACATTATCTCTGAATCACCTCCTAATCACAACTTCCTCCCTCTACCACATGAGTGGTAACCGTTACACTGACTTCTTGACTTATCATTTCCTTCTTTTTCTTTTTACTTTTTACTGTTTGTTGCTGTTGTTAGCTACAGTCAAGTTGACCTCCAACTCATGTCGACCCCATGCACCATGGAACGAAATACTGCCTGGTCCTTTGCCATCCCCACGTTCAGTTGCAAATTAAATCCTGGATTCAATGGCTTTAAATGGTTGATTTGCAGAAGTAGATCACCAGGCCTTTCTTCAAAGTCTTAGACTAAAAAAGCTCAAGTGAAACCTGTTCAGCCTCATAGCAATATGCAAGCTTCCACCAACAGATGACTGGTGACTGCACGAAGTACAAGGACCAGGAATGAAATCCAGGTCTGCCTCACAGAAAAAGAGAGTTTCATCACTTAACCACTACTGCTCTCATATATACTTATGTATACTTCATTAAATAATATTGGGCTTTTAAAATTTTACTTTATATGACAGTGATCATAATTGTGGTAGTCTTCTGTTTTCTTTTTTTCACTCAACATGATGATTGTGCAATTCATTCATATCACGTGTGTGACGATCATTCACTTGCTTATCCATTCTAATGGTGGACATAAGATTTATTTCTAGTTCAGGGTTATAGTGAAACTATTCTAATTCTTGTACATTGTCCCATAACACGTGGGCACATATTTCCTTTAGAGTTATAGAGAAGTGTGGCAAGGAATTGCTGAATCACAGTGTATGTGTAACTTCAATTTTAATAGATTACACCAAAGTGAATTTCAAGATGGTTCTACCAATATGCACCCTCCAGCAGTGTAAGTAAGTTCCCATTGTGGAACATTCTTACCAAAACTTGGTATGGCATTTGATTGTTGCTGTTTTGCTAGCATATTAGTATATATTTATATCTTAATCAGTTGCCAGTGAGCTGATTCTGACTCATGGCAATCCTATGTGTGTCAGAGTAGAACTGTGCTTCACAGTGTTTTCAAAGGTCAATTTGTTCGAAGTAGATTGCCAGGCCTTTCTTCTGAAGGACCTCTAGGTGGTTTCAAACTGCCAAGTGTTCGGTTAGCAGCCAAGATCATTAACCACTTCTATCCCCCAGGGATTCATATTTACATCTTAGAATGGTTTAATTTTCATTCTCCTGATTACCAGTGAGGTCAAGCACCTATCATCCTTGATTACAGTCCAGAGGCCTGACCCATGGAAACTTAAATAATGTGTGCTGTTTGAAGCCATTAAGTTTGTGATAATTTGTTAGCAACAGAAAACTAATGCAATGAATAATGACAGTCTGGTTCCGTTCTTTCTAAATCATATACCTTTTATTTATTTTCTTGCTTACTGTGCAGTTGAATAAACATGATTATGAACATTCTTGTCTTTTTCCATATTGCAAGAAAAATTGTCAGCGTTTTACCTTTAAGAGTGTTATGTTCATAGATCATCTTTGTCATATTGAAAAAGTTTCCTTCTATTCCTCTTTTGCTAAGAATTTTTCTTTTCATCACTAGTAGATATTGAATGTTATCATATGTTAAATCTCCTTCATCTATAAAGATGATCATGTGAGTTTTTCTTTTCATCTGTTAATATGATTGAGTTGTTAGTATTTAACCAACCTTGATTTCTTAATGTTTAACAAAACTTGCATTTCTGGAATTAACTCAATTTGGTTCAATATTAATGAGTGAATTGGCCTGAAGTTTGCCTTTTTCATACTGTTCTTGTGGAGTTTTAGTATCAAGGTTCAGTTAACACCATAACATGAGCTAGTGATTGATTACTCCTTATTTTTCTGTTGTTTCGGAGAATTTTTCTAAGACTATTTCTTTTTATGGGTTGGGCAATCCTACTTCCGTAGTGATACTGCCTCGGAAACCCAAGGAGGGGTCGCTATGAGTCGGGGCCGACTCGACGGCACATAACAACAAAAACAACATTTCTTTTTATTATTCCTGAATGCTTAGTGGAACTCACTAGTTAAGCCATCTGGACCTGTGTCTTTGCCCAAAGAATTTTTACTATTGATTCAATTTCCTTAATTGTTCTTAGATTCTTTCATTTTCAATTTTTTCTAGAGTCAGTTTTGGCAACTTTTGTATTTTCAGACACCTATTCCACCTAAGGGAGCTCTGGTGGTATAGTCCCTAAGGTATTTGACTGCTAACCAGAAGGCTGGTGGTTCAAACCCACCAGCCACTCCTTAGAAGGATGGTTGGGCAATCTACTTCCATAGTGATACTGTCTCAGAAACCCAGGGAGGGGTCGCTATGAGTCAGATCTGACTCGATGGCAGTGGGTTTGGTTTGGTTTATTTTACCTAAATTTGAAAAATTATAAATGCTCTTAAGGTTCTCTGACCTTTATTATATAAGCAACACCTGTAGGAATGTCTCCTTCTTTGTTCCTGGTATTAGTTATTTTTCCTTTCTCTCTTGTTTCTTGGTCACTTGTTCCAGAGGTTTGTCAATTTAAGAAGTAACTTTCCATTTCATTGATATGCTATTGTATATTTGTTCTCTGTTTCATAATTTTCTTCTCTTTACCTTTTTTTTTTTTTAATGCTTTGCTTCAGTTTATTTTGCTGTTTTGTTTCTAATTTCTTAGGGTGAATGTCTAGTTCATTAAATTTCTTCTTCTACACTGTACATATTTAAAGCTACTTCTTTCCAGCCAAGTATTCTTTAGCTGCACCTCACCTGTTTTGGCTTAAAATGTTCACTATTATTTTCTCCAAAATATTTTCTATTTTATACTTCTTCTTGGAGTGGTGGATTTAAAAACAGTTTTTTTAACTGCCAAACATATAGACTTTATGAGTATTTTTGTTTTTGTTGTTGTTACAGTTGTTAAAGATTTCTGCTTTAATTGCATGCTCTTTGTAGTGTCAAAACTTTGACATTGATAGAAAAAATTTTATGCCATAATATGAGGTCAGTTTTAAAAACTGTTTTATTTGTGTATCAAAAGAATGAGTGATCTGCAGCTATTGGCTACAATGTTCTATATATGTCCATTAGGTAAAGTGTGTTCATCACAGTTAAATCTAGATTCTTGATGTGTTTTGTTGGTTGATTCTACCCATTTCTGACAAATCTATTTTGTAATTACTCACCATGGTTGTGTGTTTGTTTATTTTTTTCTGTCCTATTCAATTTTTTTCTTTATATGTTTTGAACCTGTATTATTAAATGCATGTTGTTGTTGTTATGTGCCGTCAAGTTGGACCCGACTCATAGCGACCCCTCCTTGGGTTTCCGAGGCAGTATCACTATGGAAGTAGATTGCCCCATCTTCCTTCAGAGGAGTGGCTGGTAGGTTTGAACAGCCAGACATTAGCAGTCAAGTGCCTTAGGCACTACGCTACCAGAGCTCCCTATTAAATGCATACAAATTTAATTTTTATAATGTCATCCTTTATTATAATGATGTGACTCCATTTTGGTGAGAAATATCTTTTCTCTAAAAGTCTCAATTTAGTATCTGTATGTTAATTTTTTTCATTATTTTACTTCCAGTCTTTCTGTGTTCTCCTGCTTTATATGAATTTCTTATAAACAGCATACGTTTGGATTTAACTATTTATTCCAGTCTGAAAATCTTTGTCTTTTAAGTAGAGTATTTAATATATCCAATTTAATGTAATTTGTGACCATTGGGATTAGCTATACCTCCTTCTTTTTTATCTTATAATTTTCTTCATTATTTTTTCCTCTCCTTCATTTTTTTGGAGATACTTTGTTTTTCTATTAACTAATTTGAAAATTATATAGTGCATTTCTATTCAGTTGTTATGCTAGAAATCACAACATATATAACATATTTATCGAATTATGAAATTAATGAATACTTTCATATTTTTACTGGAAAATGTGAGTACCCTAGAACAACTGAACTCCAGTAACTTCCTAGAATCCCTGGGTGGTATAAGTGGTTAACACACTCAGGTGCTAACCAAAAGGTTGCAGGTTGGAGTCCAACCAGAGGTACCTCAGAAGAAGAAGAGGTGGCCGAAGACACCAACATAGTCAGACACCTCAAAACATCCCTTTTACAACAAAGACCCAAGAAAACAAAGGAATCGGATATAGATGACAACTTCCAAACCCTGCGCATCAAAGGCGAGGCTAAAGAATTAGACTGAGTGCCAAGTGGAAGGCAAGATTGTACAAAAACAGCACACACAAAGAATTACAGATCACCAATGCCCTGCCAGCCAAACCTGCACAGTGGGCCACATTGAGGCAAAGCAAACAGTGTTCCCAAGCCAAGTCCCAATTTCTCGGTGCAGCCAAGCAGGAGTGACTCTACACCCGTGTCCAGAGCCAGGCAGGAGTGCTCCCTGCCCTGCAAAGGTTAAGCTCATTCATCTCACCCACTGCACCCCCCAGCCCTCCTCCAGTCCATGAGGCCTGCAGATCTGCATTGCCTCGCATCTCCTTCATCCATCCCCCAATCCCTCCCAAGCATGTGATCATGATTACGGTCTGGCAGCCCTACCACTACTCTGCCACCCTGAGGCAGGGGTTCACGGACTTGTGGTGACCACCCCTTCATCCAGCCACTTACACCACAGACCTGCAGATAAATGACCTTGCCACCTGGCCACCAGTACCAGGAGTCCACAGAATGGTGGCACCCACTCCTGTGCCCTGGCCGCTCACAGACTGGTGGTTTCTGCTGCTCTGCCCAGCCACTGGCAACGGGAGCCTGCTAACTGGAGGCACCAGTTTCTATACCCAACCACCCACGCCAGAACCTGTAGTCCAGTGGCACCTTCTACTCCCTCCAGCCAGGGGCCAGAGAGCCAGCAGGAAACTGGTTTGCATCATGATCTAGTGGACTGGGGCATTCCCCCTCCTAGCAGATACCTGTGGACTGGCGGCATCCCCCTTGCCATGCCTCAACAATGACAAAAGGAAAAGAGGAACCTGGGGTGGAAATGGGAAAAGTGCTGGCACTTTGTGGGGAATGCAACCAATGCCATGGAACACTTTATATATAAACTGTTGAATGGGAAACTAATATGCACCATAAAGCTTCACCTAATAAAAATAAAATTAAAACTTATAAAAAGAAAGAAGAAGAAAGACCTCATTATCTACTTCTAAAAACTCAACCAATGAGAACTCTCTGGAGCACAGTTCTACTCTGACTAACATGGGATCGCCATGAGTTAGGATCAACTTGATAGCAAATGTTCTCTTTAACTCCCTTCCTAACACATTGAGGAGCTCTGGTGGTAGAGTGTTTAAGGCATCCGGCTACTAACCAAAACTTCAGTGGTTCGAACCCACCAGCTGCTTCATGGGAGAAAGATGAGGCAGTCTGCTTGCATAAAGATTTACAGCCTTGGAAACCCAATGAGGGTCAGTATGAGTCAGAATCAACTTGATGGCAGTGAATTTTTTTTGGGGGGGTCCTAACACATTGTTATTGTTTGCCTATATTTTAATTCTAAGTTTTAACCACGTAAGACACAATTATGATTTTATTTCGTCACCATTCATTTAGATTTACCCTCACGTTTGCCACTCTTCAGTTTTCATTATTTTTATAATCTCAGACCTTCTGTCTGAGCTTACTTTCCTTCTCCCTAAAGTACCTTTCGAAGGATTTCTCGAAAAAAATTAGGATTTGCTTTGGTAAACTGTATCAGGTTTGTTTGGTTGTTTCATTGTTTGGGGTATGAAAATGTCTTTATTTTGATCTCATTCTTATAAGTTACTTTCATTGGATCCAATTGTAGGTTAGCAGTTATTTTCTTTTAAAACACTGAAACCAAAACCAAAACCCAACTGCTGTGGAGTCAATTCCACCTCATAACAACCCTGTAGGACAGACAGAGCAGAACTGCCTCCTAGGGTTTCCAAGGCTGTAAATCTTTATGGAAGCACACTGCTACATCTTTCTTCTGCAGAGCAGCTAGTGTGTTCAAACCGCAGACCTCTTAGTTGGCAGCTGAGCACTTTAACCACTGTGCCACCAGGGCTCTTTTAAAGCACTGAAACATTATTGGAAAAAGCAGACATCTGGAATTCCAAGCATGATGGTCAAATTTTTCATACTTATAAGAAAGCAAATTTATAAGAAGGTAGTCTATAGATGTAATAATTATTTGTTAATATAGGCATTGGCCACGTGGAAGGGTAGAAGCTATCTTTAAATCCATGTGCATCAGATGGAAAAGATAAGCTACTGCTTTAGTTACTTGGAGTTTTTCAGTAATGCACTTCAGTTTGCCAATGTAGAAATCTGGTGCACTGAACTGTTGTTATCCACATGTCTCCTGCTCCAAGGAACATGTGGCATAAGGGGATCACAGCTAGAATTACTATCAAAAGCCAGGCAAGCAGAGAACTATTTATGATACCATAGTATGCTACAATTATAGAACACAATAGCACCTTTAGGCCAAATTCTGAATCCCACAAAAATCAGTTTAAAATGTTGGCCTCAACTTTGTCTTCTATCACACATATTTTCCAGTTTTGTAACCTCTCTAACAGAGATTCCCAGACTTCCTTGGTTTGTGGTGACCTTAATTTCCCAGTAATTTTTTCATGGTTCTCCTAGGCAAAAGAAATACTTAAAAGTTTTATTTATTAAGTAGTAAGATCCAGACAGCTTAATAGGTATATATGTCCTGCCAATTTAGAAGCTGTTTGGAAAAATGATACTTATAAATTGAAAAAATATATTTTTACTTAATTTTAAACAACCACAACTACTTAGTAATGGAATGCCTGTGCCTGTTGGGCACCACACAGCTTTCTTAAACCTTGGAATCAGATTAAACACTGCCACCTTCATTTCCCATACCACACTGATTTTTGTATAGTACCTTCTGTGCATCTGGATCCTGTCATGCTGCCTATATCTGTCCTGGGAGCCAACAACCCACCATATTGCCTGCTGATCTTGAATTCATCATCCACTGAAGTCAGCAGCCTGTTATACTGCCTGCCATTCTTGAGCTTGTCAGCCCCTGCAGCTGCATAGTCATAAAAAACCTCCAGCTTGACATGTGATCCAGGAACTTAGGATTTGCCAGCCGCTATAACTGTATCCTGCATTTTGTTTATCAACATCTTACCCCTGGACTTGAGACAGCAGCCAGTTGCCTGACCTGCCAATTTGGGTTCGTCAGCCTCTGCAACCACATGAGTGAGGATAATCCTCCAGACCAACACCTAACTCATGATTTGGGACTTGCCAGCCTCCCAGCCTCCACTACCACAGTGGACCTCAAATTTAGAAGAACTAGGGAAGGAGGGAAAGCTGGAGCCAACGGGATGGTGGCAGAATCCAGGCAAGGGGAAGGAGACAGACAGCCCCCTCCCCAAAAGCAGGAAGGAGGAAAAGCTGGGGCTGACGGCAACAGGATCCAGGTAAGGGGAGGGCAGAGAGGTTTTAAAGAGCTAAGGAAGATGAACTTGTCTGTCAGTTTGTCTTACTGTGGTAGCTTGCGTGTTACTGTGAGGCCAGAGGCTGTGCCACTGGTGTTTCAAATGCCAGCAGGGTTGTACATGGTGCACAGGTTTTAACGCAGCTTACAGAATGAGACAGAGTTGGAAGAAGGATGAGGCCATCCACTTCTCAAAGAATTGGCCAGGGAAAACCTTACTAAAAGCAGAGAAACACTGTCTGATACATTACTAGACAACTTTATGAATAGCCTGGAAACATTGTCTGATACAGTGCCAGAAGACGAGCCCCTTAGGTTGGAAGGTGCTCCAAATATGATGGGGAAGAGCTGCCTCATCAGAGTAGAACCAACCTTAATGATATGGATAAAGTAAAGCTTTTGGTACCTCCATTTGATGACATGGCATGACTCAAATTGAGGAGAAACAACTGCAAACATTCATTAATAATCAGAACATAGAATGTATGGACTATGAATCTAGGAAAATTGGAAATTGTAAAAAATGAAATAAAACACATAAAGTTTGATATCCTATGCATTAGTGAGCTGAAATGGACCAGTTTTGGCCATTTTGAATCAGACAACCATATGATCTACTATGCCAGGAATGACAAATTGAAGAATGGCGTGGCATTCATCATCACAAAGGATGTTTCAAGGTCTTTCCTGAAGTACAACGCTATCAGTGATAGCATAATATCCATACAACTACAAGGAAGACCCGTTAATAACTACTACTATTCAAATTTGCACATCAACCACCAAAGCCAAAGATGAGGAAATTGAACTTCTGCAGTCTGAAACTGACTGAACATGCAATCAGGATGTGCTGATTATCACTGGTGACCTGAATACAAAAGTTGGAAACAAAGAAGAATCACCAGTAGTTGGAAAATTTGGCCTTGGAGATAGAAATGATGCTGGAGATCGCATGATAGAGTTTTGCAAGATCAATGACTTATTCATTGCAAAAACCTCTTTTCAACAACACAAATGATGGCTATATATGTGGACTTCACCAGATGGAGTACACAGGAGTCGGATCGACTACATTTGTGGCAAGAGGAGATGGAAAAGCTCAGTATCTCCAGCCAAAACAAGGCCAGGAGCTGATTGTGGAACAGACCATCAACTGCTTATATGAAAGTTCTAGTTGAAGTTCAATTAAAACAAGTCCACAAGAACCAAAATATGACCTTGATTATATCCCTCTTGAATTTAGAGACCACCTAAAAAGCAGATTTGATCTACTGAACACCAATGACCGAAAACCAGAGGAATTGTGGGAGGA
>NW_006922170.1:217532-220184 GCF_000298275.1 Orycteropus afer afer
TGAGGACTAAGGTGTGTATGACACAAGCCATGGTATTTTCCATCACCTCATATGCATGTGAGAGCTGGACAATGAATAAGGAAGACCAAAGAGTCCACGCTTTTGAGTTGTGGTGTTGGCGAAGAATGCTGAAAGTACCATGGACTGCTAAAAGAAGTAACAAATTTGTCCTGGAAGAAGTGCAGCTGGAATGCTCTTTGGAAGCAAGAATCGCCAGACTTCATCTTACTTTAGTCATGTTGTCAGAAGAGACCATTCTCTGGAGAAGGATGTCAAGCTTGGTAAAGTGAAGCGTCGATGAAAGAGGGGAAGGCCCTCAAAGAGACGGATTGACACAGTGGCTGCGGCGATGGGTTCAAATATAGCAAGAATCATGGAGCTGGCATAGGACTAGGCATTGTTTCGTTCTGCTGTGCATAGGGTCACTTTGAGTCAGAGATGACTCGACGGCACCTAACAACAGCTAACAACACCTGCTTTTTATCTCAACAGCCTCCAGAATGCCAGTTTTGCAAAGATACGACACCATCAAACTATATGCAGTTCACCCAATGTCCCACAGATGTTCCTGTGTTTTCTTCAAAAATTTAACTTATCCCAATGCCCCTGTGAGTTTGCTGTGGTGCCCAAGGACACCTTGGTACACAGTTTGGGAACAATGATGTGATACCATTTCCTATGTAGTTGAAGTTACTTCAAAAAGTTACAAATTATATCCAGGTTACTCTGTATGGATCTAAATATCACTCTCTAACTTTCAGGGTGTTTCCATTCAGGAAGAGTCTGGATAATGGTGTTTGAATAAGTAAATATAAGAAGTTACATCATCATAAAATACTATTAATGTTTAATTATATTTAAAGGGAGGTGAGCAAGACAAAGTTCCTCAAGAAGTTTAGTCTATTTGGCTAAATAATTAATACATACATGATCTAACTATGTCATTTTCTCACTGGACTTTTCAATATCACCCCCCCGTGCGTCTCACCTACTTTGGTCATGTTGTCAGGCCATTCCCTAGGGAAGGGGATCATGCTTGGTAAAGTGGAAGATCACCAAAAAGGGGAAGACCCTCAACAATTGACACAGTGGTTGCAATGATGGGCTCAAGTATAGCAAGAATTGTGAGGATGACACAGGACCAAGCAGTGTTTCATTCTGTTGTATGTGAGGTCACACCTAACAACAACATCTGCTATGAAGTGTTTCACAATTTGGGTCCACTTTATTTTCCTTGCTCATCTTCTCTGTCTTTCTGATCCTACAATGCTCACCCTGCCATCCAGCTCCCCAAACTCAAGCATAGTCATCTCACCATCACCCTAATAAGCTCCATAATTCCCAATCCATGTTTTCATCCATGCTATTTCCTCAGTCTGGTGGAATGAATTTCTCCCTATTTTTAACTTGCTCCCATCCTTCACGCCCAGCTCAAATATCTTAGTGAAGTCTTTCCCTCTGGATATCCTTCTCCTCTCAGGAAAAATTAACTATTCAGTCCTTTTAGACAGAGAGAGTGAGAATGAGAGAGAGGTTTCATTATAGGGATCTGACATTTCATGACTGTGGGTTACAAGTGCCGATTACAAAGTCTGTGTGAGAGTTATTTTTGTGTCTGTTACTAGAGCTTGAAGCCTGCAGAGCAGTCAGTCAAAGGGTAAGAAGTTGAAGAAGCAAGGATAAACTGTAATCTGCAAAGCTGAGCTGGAACCAAAGGAAACTTACTAGAACCTGAGTTGATCTCTTACCAACTCAAGCCTCCAACTTTGACAATGAAGGTGACCTGCAAGAGAAGCTAGTGCTCTTTATCATGGAGCTAAACATGCATCTGGCCTTGGAGTCAGAGAAGCTGAAGGAAGATCTAGCAGAACCTGGAAGTGTTGTAGGCCCAGCTGGCACCCCATACAAATGCCAGGATCCACAGATATGCTTATATAAGCTGCAACAGTGCCTCCTGCCCTACACCAATCTTCAAAGCATAAAAAACTTCTGCCTTCCAAATCTCACACAAAATGTACTTGTGGCCCACTCTAACACTGACCTATGCAAGTTTCTGGGAAATAGTTGCAGCTTGGCTAATTTGGCAAAATGCAAACCTATCACAGCCTATACGCGCCTGTCCCACAGTGGTTAGTTTTTGAGGTGCCTACCTCTGCCTCCAGAATATATTTTCCTAGAAAGCAGTGACCACATCTTTGATGTTGGTGTTAGGTGCTGTCAAGTTGGGTTTGACTCATAAAGACGCTATGTACTACAGAATGAAATACTGCCCAGTCTTGTATCATCCTCACAATCCTTGCTATATTTGAGTCCATTGTTGCAGCTACTGTGTCAATCCGTATCGTTGAAGGCCTTCCCCTTTTTCACTGACCCTCTACTTTACTAAGCATTGTATCCTTCTTCAGGCACTGGTCCCTTCTGACAACATGATAAAAGTAGGTAAGACAGTCTGGCTATTCTCTCTTCTAAGAAGCAGTCCAGCTGCACTTCTTGCCAGGCAGATTTGTTTGTTCTTAAGGCAGCCCATGGTATTTTCAGTATTCTTCGCCAACACCACAATTCAAAGGCATAAATTCTTCTTCAGTCTTCCTTATTCATTTTCCATCTTTGACAGGCATATGAGGCAATTGAAAATACCATGGCTTGGGTTAG
>NW_006922170.1:220507-223756 GCF_000298275.1 Orycteropus afer afer
GTTATGCACTCCTGTTTGTCCTACATTTCCTCAATGTGAATGTTGCCCCTCTGGCGCCCTGTGGACTATTGCTCTAAGGGATGTATTAACATAGAGTATGTGGGTGCGCCACCCTGGGTTGAGTGGTCTGCATGTACATCTTGTTAACTATTGGGCTGAGAGCCAGTCCCTGGGAGTGGGTTTTATTCCAGGCACAAAATGTATTCCAGGGCTATAGTATTGGGGGTCTCATCAGACTCCATCTGACCAGTAATTCTGGTCATTATTGAGTTTTTGGATTTTGTTCCATGCTTTTCCTCCCACTCTATCCAGGATCTCCAGATTTGATCCTTTCCTGGGTGGTCAGTACTGGTAGCTGGTCACCACCTAGTTCTTCTGGTCTCGAGGGCCATTGTGTCCTAGGGCTGATTGCTTCCAAATGCCCTTTCTTTTTTTTTTTTTTTTTTTTTACTCTCTTTTGCTTCCGATGATGTCCGATTTCTTGACTGCTGCTTCCATGGGTGTTATTATAGATCCAAGGAAAATGAAATCCCTGAAAACTTCAATCTTTGCTCTATTTATCATTCATTGTGGATCCAAGTAACATGAAATCCTTGACAACTTCAATCTTTTCTCCATTTATTGTGATGCTGCTGATTGGTCCAGTTGCGAGGATTTTTGTTTTATGCTGAGCTATAATCTATACTGAAGGCTGTAGTCTTTGATCTTCATCAGTAAGTGCTTCAAGTCATCTTCACTTTCAGCAAGCAAGGGTATGTCATCTGCATATCACAGGTTGTTAATGAGTCTTCCTTCAACTCTGATGCTGTGTTCTTCTTCTTGGATTACTTGCTCAGTATACAGATTGAATAAGTATGGTGAAAAGACACAACCCTGATGCATACCTTTCCTGATTTTAAACAATGCAGTATTCCCTTGATCTGTTCAAACAACTGCCTCTTAGTCTTTGTACAGGTTCCTCTTGACCACAATTAAGTTTTCTGGAATTCCCATTCTTTACAATGTTATCTATCATTTGTTCTGATTCACACAGTCAAATGTCTTTGCATAGTCAATAAAACACAGGTAAACATCTCTCTGGTTTTCTTTGCTTTCAGCCAAGATCCATCTCACATCAGCAATGATATCTCTCATTCTATGTCCTCCTTCACTCATCATTTCTTCCACTTGCTTTAGCTACTCTCCATTCAAGAGCTAGTTTCTGAGTCTCTTCTGACATCCATTTTGGTCTTTTCTTTCTTCCTGTCTTTATAATGACCATTTGCTTTCTTCATGTATGATGTCCTTGATGTCATCCCATGATTTACCTGGTCTTCGGTCATTTGGTCATTCGGTTATTCAGTGCGTCAACTCAAATTTATGCACCAACCACTAATGCCAAATAGGAAGAAATTGAAGATTTTTACCAACTTCTATAGTCTGAAATTGACCAAACATGCAATTAAGATGTATTGATAATTACTGGTGACTGGAATGCAAAAAGTGAAAACAAAGAAGCATCGGTAGCTGGAAAATATGGCCGTGGTGATAGAAATGATGCAAAGATCACATGTTAGAATGATGCAAAAGATCACATGATAGAATTTGCAAGACCTATTCATTGCATATACCTTTCTTATCAATATAAACAATGACTGTACACATGGACATCACCAGATGGGATACACAGGAACCAAATCTACTATATCTGTGCAAAGAGACTATGGAGAACTCAGTATCATCAGTCAGAACAAGGCCAGGCACTGATTGTGGAACAGGTCATCAAGCTGACGTTGAAGAAAATTAAAACAATTCCACAAGAGTTAAAATACCACATTGAGTATTTCCCACCTGAATTTAGAGACCATCTGAAGAATAGAAGATCAATGTATTGAACATCAGTGTTACTCATAGTGTATTCCTAGTGCCTCATACAGAGCCTGACACATAATAGGGACTCATAGATGTTTGCTGAAAGATGAATGAATGAAAGAATGATTAGATAAATTAATGAACAGGAAAAGATGATTAACATAATCAGGCATTACCCTATAAGCTATAACTATATAGTCATGTAACAAAGTAATAAGCAGAAAGAGTACCTTGTTTTGTCAAATTGTAAAATATTTAACATAGTCTAAGCACTTAAGGATACCAATCAAAATTAGATCATATGCACAGAACTTTCTAATTTACAAATTGAGTTTATAGAGGCTATCTCATTCAATAACTTATTTACTTAAATATAAGTAAGTAACAACTTTTCTGGACATATATGACAACAACATGTTCTTTAAAACAAGTTTCAGTTAAATTATAAAAATAAATGTTGACTTGTTAATTACCAATTTTCTATTCAACTTCTTTCCATCTATGCACATCATATTTTAGAATATACCAGCACAGAGCTAAATGAAAATAAATACTACCAGTTCATCTCTGTCATCATTTCTATTTACGACAATATCTTTTCATAATACCTTAAACGTAGGTCTTCTTTTCAGCTCTGTATTGGCCTGTTCTAATCCCCAAGAGTCACTACCGTGATCACTTCATAATTTTCAATCTCCAAAGGTATCATCATTTATAGCCTATACCCATCTATAATCACATTAATAGCTTACAGCAGGACAGAACTCCAGATCTATGTAGAACTGCATCCTTTGAACAGAAGCTTTGTGCTTCTTTTTTTCTTTTCTTTTTTTTTTTGATTGAATTGGGTTCCCCAAAAAATATGTGATATAAATCCTAACCCCTATATCTGTAGTTATAATCCCATTCGGAAAGTGTTGTCTTTGCTATGTTAATGAAGCAGGATTACTTACTACAGGGTATGTTTTAAGTCAATGTCTTTTGAAATATAAAAGAGATTAAAAAGAAGGCAAAGCAAGTTGAAGCAGAGATAGGGGAAGAGAGATGCCAAGCCACATGAAGACTGCCTGGAGCAGAATCTCAGAAGAGACAAGGCTCTTCGTCCAGACCAAACAGAGAGAGGAAGGCTTTCCCTAGAGCCAGCAACCTGAATGCAAACTTCTAGCCTCTTATTTCTACCAACACTAGATAACTAAGACACTTTGAAAGTAAGCATCCAAAGTAAATTATTCTGATCCTTCTCATGCCCTGAATTGGTAAGATGTCCCAACATTAAAAAACAATCTCACCTTTCTACTGCTAGTCTCCGAATATATGTAACTTTTAGCCTTTGCTATAAGCTATTGAGGGAGCTCTGGTAGCATAGTGGCTAAGGCACTTGACTGCTAACCAGAAGGC
>NW_006922170.1:247802-252662 GCF_000298275.1 Orycteropus afer afer
TTAACGCTGTTTACCAAGAAGGCAGTATTGCAAAGTGATCAAAACTCAACAGAGTTCTAAAGTCAAATTACCTACATTCAGATCTCAGATCTGCTGGGGACTTGCTGTAGGTCTCAAGAAATTTACTAGACCTTTTAGATTCCTCACATGTGAAAGGGCATCATGATTTTACATGCCTCATATGTTCATTCTAGAGATTAAATAAGATTAAAATGTAAGATCCATAATGCAGCACCAGGCATTTAATAACACACAACACATTGGTATTAGTTAATATTTCTGTCAACATAGGTTTAAGTAACAAAGAGATCTTGCCTCACTTTATCTAGAAAATACCTTTGTCTCTTTTCAGATTCATCTCCACCCCTAGCCCCAACATCCTTCTTTATGTTTCTTTCCTTTTATTATTGTAGTAAATATATATGTAAGAAAACATTTGCCATTTCAACATTTTCACATGTAAAATTCAGTGACATTAATTATGTTTATCATGTTGTTCAACCATCACTATTATCTGTTTCCAAATTTTCCATCACCCTTAAAAGGAACTCAGTGTCCGCAAAGCAGTAAGTCCCCCTTTTTCCCTCCCTTAAAGTCCCCTTTTGAGTTAAGCCTTCTATGAATCCCCAGGAAGACTTGGTGTCCTCTTCTTTCGCTCCCATGGCACTCTACTCCTAATTCTACGTAAGACTTGTATAGGGGTTCAGATATGCTCTCTTTCCAGTGTCAACTAAGCCAATTATCTTTGGTGACATTTCCTACATGCAGACTGAAATAAAGATTCAGAGGCAGCTGATTTATTAAGGAAGTGCTCCCAGGAGAAACTTCAAGAGGAACAGGAAAAGCAGAACAGACAAAACCAAACAAAGTTGTGATTTCAGGTGAAGTCCCACCCTCCGCCTGATCCCATAGGGAGCCCTGGAGCATACATTACACCTCAGTTTGTCCTTTTTTTATTATTTTAATGAGTATTTATTAATATTATATATCTTCTTACATTTTCAGAAGCATGGTAATTTTTAAATTAACTTTTCATTGTGATTTAGGTAAAAGTTTACAGAGTAAATTGGTTTTCCACTCTACAGTTCATATACACTTTATTTCTTGTCATTTATTACGATCCCCACGCTGTAACAGCACTCCTCCCACTTCCTCCCTGTGGTTACCATCTTCCTGTGTCCTTCTTTCCTCTCCATTCTTGCCTTCTGAGTTTTATCCCTGGGCAAATGCTGCCCTTTTGATCTCCTGTTTGGTTGCTCTAAGAAGTGCATCCCTTCCTGGTATTATTGCTTACATCATAGGCCTGTCTAATGTTTGGCTGAAAGATGAACCAATGAGTCCAGCTCCAGGACTGAAGGGGACTAAAAGTCTGTCCTTTCTTAAGGCTTCCAAGAAGCTGCTGGGCTTTCTTACTATCCCATTAGTCAGTCATTGTCTAAGTTGAGGTGAGGCATGTAAACTTCTAGGAATTTCCTGCTCTCTGTAGGCAGCTTTTGATTGAAGAAGGTCACAGGTGAGAATCATTAAAAACAAAAGGCTGGGGCATAAAGAGGATGGGACATAAAGGCACACAACACATAAAGGGGGGGGGGGAAGGAATCTGTGTGTACCACCACACAGTCATTTCTCAATGAAACCCTACTTTATGGTTTTATCCCCTGTTCCCCCATACCTCTCCATCACCTCTGGTTCCTGGCTCAGTGCCTAGAGTGGTTGGCCTTGAAGTCCCTGGCAATAGTGAATCTCATTCTGACTTATAGCAGTAATCAGTGTCTTTTGTACTCAGCTTGGAACAACGCTAATACTCCCCGTTGTTGCTGTTGTTGTTATGTGCCATTGAGTTGGCCCCGACTCATAGTGCCCCCTCCTTGGGTTGCTGAGGCAGTATCACTAAGGAAGTAGATTGCCCAACTTTCCTTCCAAGGAGTGGCTGGTGGGTTTGAACCGCCAGCCTTCTGGTTAGCAGTCAAGTGCCTTCGGCACTATGCTACCAGAGCTCCTAATACTCCCTGTATAGGAGCCTCTAATGGCTGACATTCCTGCAGCTACTGTCCGACTCCGTATCCTCTCCAACCTCTGGCTGATTTCATGGTGACCTCTGCTTCTTCTGATCTTCAACAGCTTACATAGAGTGATCCAACATCTTGTGAGTCTGGCTTCCTTTCGACCCTTCTGACCTCAGATACCCAGACATCCACTTCATAGTCTCTTATTTGAAGACTCTCACTCACCAGCATTTCTTCCTAAATTTTAGTGACTATTCCACTCCAGTGGCTCACCCAGGAAAGAGGAATTGCCGTTGTCCCTCCCAATAAAACATTTAAAAGTTCTTTCTCCTTCTCTGATGTTATTGCCATTCCCCATGAAGTTGCATCATCAATATCTATGGGTAACCAAATCTGTCACCCATGCCTTCTGTCTCACAGTTGGAAACCATCCTATAAATAGAATATTCTAATTGTCAGACACTTTCCAGAATTGAGAAACTGGTGTTCCAAATTCATCATTCTTATTGTCATATGTAACATATGCATATATTTAAAAATTTGTGTATAGTATGCAAAATTCAGTTAACATTTCCCCACCATATCGTCATTCCCTATTAAAAATTATAGATCCTACCTGATAGGATATAAGAAGGAAAGGAGCTGTCCATGATGCAAATATATTTATTTTTAAAAAACACTAAAAAGAGAAGTCTTATATGAAACTTTTGCTTGAGCGCAGACTCTATAGTCAAAAGTGGCCATCCATAGATCAATCACTTGACACATGATGATTTATAGCATAAACAATGATAATTTCTCTCTCTCTACTTTGTTGGTCATTTATTCTAAGATACTTATTGAGTCCCTAATATTGGGCAAGATCCTGTGAATAAATGATGATGCAGAAACAAGAACTGTCCTTACAGCCTCATAATCTAATAGGAAAGACAGGCATGAAAAGAAATAGTTACAATAAAATGCCAAAAGTGCCTTAAAAAAAAAAAAAAGCAAGGACAAGAGGTATGAATACCAAACATTGGCAACAACTAATTTTGTCTTAAGTTTATACCTTACTCTGTTTAACTAATGAACTTATGATTGATCCTGACTCAGCATAGTTCACCCAAGCCAAGTTAGATTCTTGCTCCCTATGACTTCCTTAGAATCCATGACATACTCCTACACTTCCTGACTTCTCTATCTCCTTGAATAGACTCTGAGCTTCTTAAAGACAGGAATTTTGTCTGGTTATCTTTGTATGCAAAGCGTCAACTGTAATGTTTGACACATAGTTAGTCCTCAATAAAGATTTGTTAGTGACCTGAGCAAATAAATAAATGAATGAAATGAACCAAGGATGAAGAGGGAAGAATTTCTTTGCAGTCTTTACCTAAGAATTTATATTTAAGCTACTAGGAATCACTTACTGCCCAGCTAAAATTTGAAATTCCAAATGAGGTTGAAAGAATCATCTAATGTCATTGGCTGGCCTCTATTTTATTTTCTTATCCCAAGTTCCAGATTTTGCAGATCTGAAATACTCAGCTCCACCCATCATGCCAAACAAAACTTCTCAGTAACAGCAACAAAACAGCAGACCTTCCAGAACAGCTGGAAAGATGGACTAGAAAGAAATGAGTATTTCCTACATTAAGAAGATGGATGGTTAAATACTTGTTAGAGTCAATTCTAGTAATGTTTGTTTGTTTTTTTTAAAAAATCACCCAGGGAATAATTATTTGCTATCCCTGTAGTATTATCATTAGATGTCTGTTGCCTCAGCCTTTTGCAAGAAATTACAGAGAGTTTTACAATCAAGTAGCGGTATAGGGTACAATTCTCCTGGTTCTCTAATGCAGCTTGACTTCATGCCTTAGTACTTTTGAATCCATTTTTATGATTCTTGATGGGTATCTTAGTTTCCTGGTGCTGCTGTAACAGAAATATCACAAGTGGGTGGCTTTAAAGAACTGAAATTTATTTTCTCACAACTCAGGAAGCTAGAAGTCCAAGTTCAGACTACTGGCTCTTAGAAGTCTCTATCTCTCTCTCTATCTCTCTTTCTCAGCTCTAGGGCAAGAAGATCCTTGTTTCTTTCAGCTTCTGTAGCCCTGATGTTATACATACACAGTTCCTTAGAGATCTTCACATGGCATCTATCATTACCCTTAACTGTTAGTGTTTGCTCCTGTGTTATCTGCTCTTGTATAACTCAGCAGTGATTAAGTTGAGGACACACTCTACATTGACATGGTATCATTAAAATAACTAAGAAAAGAAAACCCTATTCCCAAACTGGATTACAACTACAGGTATAGGAGTTAGGATTCCAATACATATTGGGGGGGTACAATTTATTCTATAACAAAGGGTTTTCTAAAAAGTATTTAAGGAATAAGAGTACTCTACTGTTAAATTTCAGATAGTCAAAGATGCTTCCTTTTTTTGGGAAATACAATCTAAAAATTCTGGCTGCATCTTGTAATTAACTCTAACAACTTAAGCATTCCCATCATAGAGGTAGCTATACAGATAATCATCCTATCTTGCTAAGTTCCATAAACTGTATTTGCCTCCAAATGCCTCTTCATATGGTACTAGAAAAGTGTTAGTTGGGAAGACAGATGCCTTCCTACAATTTTTGCTTAATGACTCCAAAGGGGAGATTTAGGTTGAGATCAGCCACATACATAACCCTTCCTTTTCCTTTAAAATAATTAGGATGTGAGTTCCAAATTTTACTTTCTCTAAAGTCTGGGGGTTTAATACTCTCAACTGAAGACAAACCTGTCTTGCATTCATTCTTAAGAAATAACTCCTTGAGGGCAAGGTTGTGGTCACTGCTTGGTCACAGCCAGCTACCCAGAGGGAC
>NW_006922170.1:253484-254880 GCF_000298275.1 Orycteropus afer afer
TGGAGCAAACATTCAGCTAGCCCGATTGTCCCCATTCTCCTTTCCCTTCTCAGTCCTTCATCTCCTCACTTTCTCTCCTTTCTTGAAGCACCTTCATTTGACCTCACTGCCCTTTTCTGCTGCTAAGCACTTGCTTTCTGTGAAGAAGCCTGTTTGACTTCTTTCAATTCTTGTTTTGCAAAAGAACTTCAAAATGTTCAAAAGAAACAATGGTCTAACTTTTGTAAGAAGCTAAATTTGATCATCCCCCTGGGGCAAGTGGCATGCTGTGAGTGTATTCCAAGCTGCTAGGGCATCTCCTATAAAAGAAAGTTCAAAGTTTCTGGGAAAATTAAGGAAAGATCCAAAATTTGTACTGATAGAAACTGAATTATTTAGGAACAGCTGGTGTTCACATGGGGATTTAAAATGCAATTAACACCTGTCTTCTAAATATCTGGTAAGCATAAATTAAAATGGGTAGCTCAGAATCTGTAAAATGGCCTGGTGCTTTTTGTGAGTAGAATCATAATCATAAAAGCATAGAAGGATTACTTCGGTGTCAGTATTCTGTTTGGCTTTTTAAGGAGAATCATAAACTAATTGCCATTCACTCAGAATTAACAGCAACATGTTGGACTAAAATGGACCTAAGAGATAATTTAGACCTATGACCTCATTTCATAAAGAAGGGAATTGAATTTCTTTTCATGATAACACAGTTGGACTGGGAAATGAAAACTAGGACCCAGGACTTCTGTCTTCTACTCAATGTTCTTCCTAGTTCAAGAGTAAAGTCAAATCCATTGCTGGTGGGAATGTAAAATGGTATGGTCATTATAGAAAACAGAGTGGCAGTTCCTCAAAAAACTAATAGAACTACCATATGACCCAGCAATTCCACTCCTAGGTATATACCCAAAGGAGTGAAGGCAGTGATTCAAAAAGAGACTTGTACACCAATGTTCATTGCAGAACTATTCAAAATAGCCCCAAGTAGAAACAACCTAAATGTCTATCAGCAGACAAATGGATAAACAAAATGTGGTATATACATCCAGTGGAATAATAGCCAGTAGGAGAAATGAAATCTTGATGCAAGCTACAGCGTGGATGGAGCTTGAAGACTATGCTGAGTGAAATAAGCCAATCACAAAAGAACAAATATTATATAACCTCACTTATATAAAAAGACAAGAAAAAGTAAATGTACAGAGACCAAAATTCATTAGTGGTTACTAGAAACAGGAAGGAGGGGGAAAAAGGCGGTTAACAGTCATGGAAAAATCATACTGAGTAAGGGTAGGGTTGTTGTTTTTATGTGCCCTCGAGTCAGACCTGACTCATAGCGACCCCTCCTTGGGTTTCCGACGCGGTATCACTACGGAAGTAGATTGCCCAACCTTCCTTCCGAGGA
>NW_006922170.1:255480-266411 GCF_000298275.1 Orycteropus afer afer
TAACTTATTTTCCTGTGATAATCTTTAAACCTTAAACCAAAAATATCCTCAGGGATCTAGGGGACCTGCCATAGAGTTGATTCTGACTCATAGCGACCCTATAGAGCAGAGAACTGCCCCATAGGGCTTCCAAGGCTGTGTATCTTTATAGAAGCAGACTGCCTCATCTTTCTCTTGCGGAGCAGCTGGTAGGTTCCAACCAACCTTTTGGTTAGCCAATGAATGCTTTCACAACTGCACCACCAGAGCTCCTAACATCCCCTGAAACTCACTGCTGTGGAGTCGGTCCTGACTCACAGCGACCCCTCCTTGGGTTTCCGAAGCAGCGTCACTATGGAAGTAGATTGCTCAGTCTTCCTTCCAAGGATTGGCTGGTGGGTTTGAACCCCGACCTTCCAGTTAGCAGCCAAATGCCTTAGTCACTACACCACCATATCCCCTGAAGTCATTTTAAAAGTGAATAACAGTTTACTTTAACTAGAAAAGGAGTTCTGGTGGCATAGTGAGTAAGGCATTTGGCTCCAAACCAAGTCAGCAGTTCAAACCCACCAACTGTTCCGTGAGAGGAAGATGACGCAATCTACTTCCATAAAGATTTACAGCCTTGGAAATTCAATGGGGGTTATTATGAGTCAGAATCAACTCGATGACAGTGGGTTTGGTTTTTTTCGTTTAACTAGTAAAAAAAGGTCTTTCTTGAGCATTGTGGCCTTTCTAGAAATATGTATATGGAATCAAATTGACAATAGCAACTCAAAATATTAGATAGGGATCTTGGAGGGCAGTGAGTTTATATTAATGGGGGGTGGGAACAACTCAGAAAAGGAGGGCAAGAATGGTTGCACAACTCGAAGCATGTAATGTGTCACTAAATGGTACATGTAAATATTGTTAAATTGGTGTGCGTTTTGCTGTGTATATTCTCCACAAAAATAACAAAATAAATAAAATTTAGGGGAAAAAAATGAGTCAAGTCAATGAATTTACATGTTGTGGGCTAAGTTAGGAATTCTTACGATGAAATCTGGAGTCCCTGGTTGGAGCAAGCAATCCAACCGCTCAACTGATAACCAAAAAGGTTTGAGGTTTGAGTCCACTCAGGGCACCTTGGAAGAAAGGCCTGGCAATCTACTTCTAAAAAACTGCTCACTGAAAACCCTACAGACCACATGAGTCAGAATGAACTAGATGGCAACTGGTTACATTGAGATCCATGGAAAGGATTTCTGGACCTTCTATAATTTCAGGTTAATTTCAGTGTGCACATGCATTTTCCTCTGGAGGAAGCACAGCTTTCAAAAGCCTCACAGAATGGCCCATACCCCCCTTAAAAAGAGGTATACAAACTTATTAGACTATTTAATGTTTCTTTTGTTTTGATATAAAAATCATGGATTAATGTTTTGAATGCTCCATCCTTGCCTCTCTCAGCTATCCACAGATGAAGTCAGTCTACTGTCAGTTCTTTCATAATCACTTCTCTTCAAATACCAGAGAGCAGTAATCCATGGAAAAGGCAAGGACCTTGGAGTGGGAAAAAAAAAAATTCCATACAACTCAGCATTACATAATAAACCTGTTCAGAACTCTTCTTTTCTTTTACAAACTCTACCCATAGATGTGGCTTCTGTTTCCTTATCCCTTAACTACCCACCCCACCACTTCTCTCCTGAACCGTGAAAAATCTAACTTGTAAGTGTAGAGTAGCATTAATAAGACAGTTCTCTAAGGTGACTAAAGACTTCTTGGCAAAATCTGGTAAAGGTTTTGGTTGCTTTCTATTTTTTATTTACCTATCTAAATTCCTTTACTATTTGATATGTTGTTCATCCTTATAGCATTGTGACCGTTTTGACTATTGGTCTCAGATAACATAACACCATTCCCTCTCTCTTCAGTTGGCTCTGATTATTCCTTCATCTCCTTGCTAACTCCAAATATCCCCAAAATGCTTCATTCTTGACCTTCTTAATATATAAACTACGTTATACACATTCCCTCAGAGGGTTCGTCCACTCTGACACTGGAACTGCCTCCTTTCCACTGAGGAATCCCAGACCTGCATCTTGGGCTCCTCCCCATCCAGCTTCTATTTCCAACCAGCCAGATTTAAATTCAGTTTATTATATATTCCACCATGAAATATGGACCAGCTCCATATATCCTCAAAGGAAATTATTCTCTTGCTTACAAACTAAATCTCACTTCTACATTCCAAGCATCTGACAACAGCACCAACTTATTCACAATCTTCAAATCAAGACTTTCCAACCATCTTTTGACATTCTATTCTTTTTCATTGCCACAGTCCAAGCACTACCCAAATCCTATTTGTTTTTCCCATTGTATATCTTGTTTTCATTGGTTTATTTAATCAAGAAATGCTTTTTGAGCCTCCATTAGTCATCAGATGCTTTACTAGGTACAATGGGAAGAAACAAGATGAATGAGATTTTCTATTAGCCCTCTAAAAATTTACTAACAAGGAATTTGAGGCATGTTCACTAATAGCTACAATGCAAGGCCTTAACAGGGTTAGCACAAGCAGTTAAGTACTAGACTGCTAGCCAAAGGTTGACAGTTCAAGCCCACTCAGAGCTGTCTTGGAAGTAAGGCCTGCTTCCACAAAGATTAAAGCCAAGAAAATCCTGTGGAGCAGTTCTACATTGTAACATATGGGGTCACCGTGAGTTGAAGTTGACTCGACAGCAACTAGCTTGGATGTTTTGAGGCTGGCAGTTCAAACCCACCAGCCACTCCTCAGAAGGAAGGTTGGGCAATCTACTTCCATAGTGATACCGCCTCGGAAACCGAAGGAGGGGTCGCTATGAGTTGGATCCAACTCGACAGCAGTTGAGTTGTTTTTTTTTCTTCTGGATGTCACAAACAGTTAAGTGCTCGACTATTAGGTGAAAGGCCGGTGGCTGTAACCCACCCAGAGACGTCTCAGAAGTCAGGCCTGGAGTTCTGCTTCGGAAAAATCACAGCCTGAAAAACCCTATGAAGCAGTTCTACTCTGTACATATGGGGTCACTATGAGTTGGAATCGACTTGATGGCAACTAATAACAACTCCTGGCCTCAACAATGCCTTTTTATTATTGAGTTTTGCCCAAATCCATACCCATATAATTTATTTCAGACTTTTCCATTCTACACACCTTGCTTTACTTATTTTTATTTTCTTTTTCACTTGTGGTCCTTCCAGCTACATGACTTACTTGCTTTCTCCTCCCTTCTGGGCCTATGTATAGAAGGATATGACTCCATAATCCCCATGTTGATCCAGTGGAGTTTTTTGAGCCCTGCCCTTTGGCAATCAGCATCAACCAGAGGAGAACCTGGACATGCACTTCACTACCTGAAAAGCTGATTTTAATTAACTGGAGCTCCCTACTCCAACTCTCTTTGCCTTTGAAAATCTAAGATCATTTACTGCCTCAGCTCTGGCTGTGTTTCTCTCATTGAGCAAGAACTTTCTTTTGCAGCTAGGCTGAGGATGACTTTGCAGGTCTTATAAGGTCTTCCAAGTGTCTTTCTCTTCCTATTTGGAACCGTCTGGCATCTACAAGCTGTGACAAAAAGATCTCTAGGCCCAAATTGAGTCCATGGGTGGTATAAACAGTTAATGTACTTTGGCTGCTAACCAAAAGGTTGGAGGTTAGAGTTTACCCAGAAGAAAGGCCTGGTAATCTACCTCTGAAAAATCAGCCATTGAAAACCATAAGGTGCACAGTTCTACTCTAACGCACATGGGATCACCATGCATCAGAATCGACTTGACAGCAACTGGCTTTTTCCTTAAGCCAAAATCAGTGAAAAGGGCGTGGCCTCCCAATATACTGCTGGGCCCAGTGGCTCAGTATAAGAAAGAAAATGCCAAAACCTATCCTCCATGCTCTTTCAACATCCATATTCTACTTCTGACATTGTAATTGCACTCTCGGCTTCTCTGAAACTCCTATATTGTTATCACGAATGTTTTATGCAGCATCCTATCCTGTGCTATGCCACACTGAGTGGAGAGAGGACAACAGATTACGCACGCCTAGTTTCAGGGCTTGTGCCGACTCCAGTTCTCAGGTGAAAGGTTGCAGGAGCAAGAACCTATTCTTAAAACCAGACGTAATGAGCTCAATTTCTTCAGCCATTAATTAATACCATAAAAGCATCATTTTCACCTCTTTTAACACAGTAAGTCCAGTCCATTTTATTCTATTCCTTGAAGACACTGTGAGAAAACATTTGTGAAAACACGATTTTGTTATTTGTAGGCTATGCTCTTTACAGATCATTTATAAAGAAGAAAACAGAGGTCATAGCGGCACAGCCACATTCTTGTTTAGATCTTTTTTTTCACTAACCTGAAAGGTTATCCAATTGACTAATGAAAAAGGGTGGTAAACAGAATATGCTTTCAAAAGCATTCCCTCTGGTCTTTGTGTATGCTTGTGTGTGCATATACATGCGTTTAAGTTGCTGCCTGAGCTGTAATTTTATATTCTGGGATATCTTGACTTTCAATTTTCTATTTAGAAAACAGAAATTCAACATCCCTCCTAACATTCATTCCTGTAACTCTGTTGAGGTGAGGAGGGAAAGGGTGTCACTTAGAAGAATGATAGGGGCATAGTGACATCTACAGGCAGCATGTATATTTTTAAAAATTGGATGTGGTGACAATAGGTTGAGATCTGCTTAGGAGCAAACTGTTGGAGCAGGCTGCTCTGCCTCACATGCAAATGTGCCTTGCTCAAGGTAACCAATAGGAAAAGTTAGATCAAGTAAAATGGAATGGCTGACTAAAAGACCTCACCAAAGGTAAATTCCATGTAACAAATGGGGCTTTGTTTACCTAGTTTCTTATACCTAGTTTTTCTTGATTTTTGAAATGGGAGTAATTGATTGGCACTTCATTATGAAAATCTATGCAAGGCATCCATGTATACTTGATAAGACTTGTTGTTGCTGTATGCCGTCGAGTCAGTTTCCACTCACGGTGACCCTACGTGACAGACCAGAATTGCCAGATAGGGTTTTCTAGGCTGTAATCTTTATGGGCCACAGAGCCACTGGGAGGGTTTGAACTGCCAACCTTTTAGTCAGCAGCCAGGTGCTTAACCATTGCACCATCAGGGGTCCTCGTTTATAAGAATGATGACTACAGATTGATGGACATCATGGAGAATGAGTATGTCAATTAGAAATTTAAAATGTCAATTATGATTCTTGATGTTAAAATAGTGGAAGAACAACGCCTTTCTGGAGATCTGTTCCAGTATTTACAACTCAAGTCAACATTTAATCAGAGGTTATTCCTGCATTTGCTTAATGGCAGGAGTGAGGAAAACAGTAACAGTAGGTGATGGGAGTGGATAATGAAATATTATAGAACTAGACTCATTGGTGACATTTATTTTGCTATCTGGGTAAAAACAAAACAAATCATTGAAAGAAAAAAAATGCTCTCTGTGAGGTGAAATTATGTATTGTAATTCTTTGTGTTTCTCATGGTGGCTAGACATACCTAGTGAAGAGCTGATCAATTAGGAAAAAAAATAAATAAGCTGTAAAGCTGCTTTTCAAAATTCTTTATTCTGTCAGTTAATTTAGTAAAAAAGAATTTTAAGCATAATTGAGATTTAGCAGTCAGGCTGCTAAGACATCATTATCAGTAACAAAGTGCTACATGGATCTGCTTAAAAGTGAGAAAATCCAACTGCTTATTAGTTTTTATTATTTATCATTCTTTTCCTTCCTTATCATTCTTCTTTCAATCCTTAACTAGCATAAAAAAGGGATTCTAAGTAAGTATTGAGAAATATCTCTTTTCTCCAACCATTTCAAATGTTTTCCCATTTCTGTGCTTTTTTTTTTCTCTCTAAACATACAAATCCTACCCATCCTAAACATCCTGTCCTCCATGAAGTCTTTCCTGGGTAAGTCAAAATAAAATGATTTCATCTTTTACAAATTCTTGTAACAGTCTGTTACCCTTGACCGCTCATCCTTGACATTGATGTAAGAAATATTTTAATATTTAGAAATATTTATGTTACCTCCCTTAGCTATCCTGAAGGAGCTTTGATGATGTAGTGCTTAAGTCAATTAACTGCTAACCAGAAGGCTGGCGGTTCAAATCCACTAGCCACTCCATGGAAGGAAAACTGGAAAATCTACTTCTGTAAAAATTTACTACCTCAGAAACCCAAAGGGGGTCGCTATAATTTGGAATCAACTCAATGACAGTGAGTTAGGGTTTTTTTTTTTCTAGCTATCTTGAGGGCAAGGACTATGTCTCCAATGTTTCTATTTATGTACTTTGCACACTTTGGGTGCTCAATAACTATTTCTTGAATGAATGAAGTAGATTCAGCCTGAGGATGTTGAATAATAATTTAAAAATTGGAGAAAAAGATAATATTTATGCAAATGATTTTACAAGGTTGTTAGCTGGTCCTTAATTTAAGGAGTCTTATTCATTCCTAATGCAGGAGAAAGACAAAGTCATCTACTTCCATAAAGATTTATAGCCTGGGAAACCCAATGGAGGTCATTATGAGTCAAAATCAACTCCAAGACAGTGTTGTTGTTGTTGTTAGGTGCCGTCAAGTCATCTCTGATAGCAGAACGAAACACTGCCTGGTCCTGTGCCAGCCCACGATCTTTGCTATACCATAACCAATCGTTGCAGCCACTGTGTCAATCCATCTCATTGAGGGCTTTCCCCTTTTTCGTTGTCCCTCCACTTTGACAAACATGATATCCTTCTCCAGGGAATGGTCCCTTCTTACAACATGACCAAAGTAGGTGAGATAAAGTTGGCCATTCTCGCTTCCAAGGAGTATTCCGGCGGCACTTCTACCAGGACAGATTTGTTAGTTCTTTTAGTGGTCCGTGGTACTTTCAGCATTCTTTGCCAACACGACAACTCAAAAGCATTGACACTTCTTTGGTCTTCCTTTTACATTGTCCAGCTCTCACATGAATATAAGGAGATTGAAAATACCATGGCTTGTGTCAAGAGCACCTTAGTCTTCAAGAAAAACGTCCTTGCTCTTCAGCATTTGGAAGAGGTCCTTTGCAGCAGATTTGCCCAATGCTATACGATGTCTCATATCTTGACTGCTGCTTCCATTGGTGTTGATTGTAGAAACAAGTAATATTTGTTTGACAACTTCAGTCTTTTCTCCATTTATTATGATGCTGCTCATTGGTCCCATTGTCAGGACTTTTGTTTTCTTTATATTAAGGTGTAATCCATACTGCAGACTGTAGTCTTCAATCTTCATCAGTAAGTGTTTCAAGTTATCTTCACTTTCAGCGAGCAAAGTTGTGTCATCTCCATAACGCTGGTTGTTAATGCGTCTTCCTCCAATCCTGATGTCATGTTCTTCTTTTTATAGTCCAGCTTCTCGGATTATTTGCTCAGCATACAGGATACAACCCTGAAGCACTCTCTTCTTTATTTTAAACCATGCAGTGTCCCCTTGTTCTTGTTCTGTCCATGTACAAGTTCCTCATGAGCACAATTAAGTGTTCTGGAATTCCCATTCTTCTCAATGTTATCCATAATTTGTTATGATCCACACAATCAAATGCCTTTGCACAGTCAATTAAACACAAGTAAACATCTTTCTGGTATTCTTCGCTTTGAGCCAAGATCCATCTGACATCAGCAATTATATACCTTGTTCCGCATCCTCTTCTGAATCCAGTTTCCATTTCTGGAAGTTCTCTGTCAATATACTGCTGTAACCATTTTTTAATTATCTTCAGTAAAATTTTACTTGTGTGTGATATTAATGATATTGCTCAATAATTTCCACATTCTGTGGGATCACATTTCTTTGGAATGGGTATAAATATGGATCTTTTCCGGTCAGTCAGACAGGTAGCTATCTTCCAAACCTCTTGGCATAACTGAGTGAGTGCCTCTAGTGCAGCATCCATTTGTTGAAACATCTCAATGGGTATCCCATCAATTCCTGCAGCCTTGTTTTTTGCCACTTCCCTCAGTGCAGCTTTGATTTCTTTCTTTGATACCATTGGTTCTTGATCATATGCCACCTCCTGAATTCGATGAACATCAATCAAATTCTTTTTGGTACAGTGACTATGTATTCCTTCCATCTTCTTTTGATATTTCCTGCATCATTCAATATATTGCCCATAGAATCTTTCAATATTGCAACTCGAGGCTTAAATTTCCTCTTCAGTTCATTCAGCTTGAGAAATGCTGAGCATGTTCTTCCCTTTTAACTGTCCAACTCGATGTCTTTGCACATTTCATTATAATAATTGACTTTGTCTTCTCAAGTTGCTCTTTGAAAGCTTCTGTTCATCTCTTTTATCTTGTCATTTCTTCCATTTGATTTAGCTACTCTCCATTCAAGGGCAAGTTTCAGAGTTTCTTCTGACATTCATTTTGGTCTTTTCTTCCTTTCCTGTTTTTTTATGACCTTTTGCTTTCTTCATGGATGATGTTCTTGATGTCATCCCACAATTTCTCTGGTTTTCAGTCACTGGTGCTAAATGCATCAAATTTATTCCTTAAATGGTCTGTAAATTCAGGAAGGATATAATCAAGGTCATATTTTAGCTCTCATGGACTTGTTTTAATCATCTTCAACTTCAACTTGAACTTGCAAATGAGCAGTTGATGGTTGGTTCCACAATCAGCTCCTGGCTTTGTTTTGGTTGAAGATACTGAGCTTCTCCATCACTTCTTGCCACAGATGTAGTCAATCTGATTCCTGTGTACTCCGTCTGGCGAAGTCCACATGTATAGCAACTATTTATGTTATTGAGAAAAGGTATTTGCAATGAATAAGTTGTTGGTCTTGCAAAATTCTATCATGCGATCTCCAGCATTATTTCTATCTCCAAAGCCAAATTTTCCAACTACTGGTGATACTTTTTGTTTCCAACTTTTGCATTCCAGTCACATTCCAGTCAGTGATAATGACCACATCTTGATTGCATGTTTGGTCAATTTCAAACTGCAGAAGTTGGTAAAAATCTTCAATTTCCTCATCTTTGGCTTTGGTGGTTGGTGCATAAGTTTGAATAATATTAGTATTAACTGGCTTTCCTTGTAGGCATATGAGTATTATTCTATCACTGATAACATTGTACTTTAGGATAGATCTTGAAACATTCTTTGTGATGATGAATGCCACACCATTCCTCTTTGTCATTCACGACATAGTAAATCATATGGTTATCTGACTCAAAATGGCCAAAACCTGTCCATTTCACCTCACTAATGCCTAGGATATAAATCTTTATGCGTTTCCTTTCATTTTTGACAACTGCCAATCATTCCATGTTCCAGTTATCAATGGATGTTTGCAGCTGTTTATTCTCATATTGCATCGTGCCACTTCAGCAAATGGAGGCTCCAAAAGCTCTACTTTGTCTATATCATGAAAGTAGGCTCTACTCTGATGAGCAGCTCTTTCCCAGTCATATTTTGGGTGTCTTCCAACCTGAGGGGCTCATCTTCTGGCAGTGTATCAGACAATGTTTCAGGGCTATTCATAAAGTTTTCCAGTAATATATCAGACAGTGTTTCACTGCTATTCATAAGGTTTTCACTGGCCAATTCTTTGAGAAGTGGATAACCCCTTCCTTCTTCCGAGTCTGTCTCAGTGGCAGTGGGTTTGATTATTCATTCCCAAAGGCTCCCTCTTTTGTAATAAATGAAAATCTTAACCATCATTTAGGTGATCATCCCTGTGCTTATCTGAGCCAGGAGAATAGGGTTAAGCAGATAAGGATGGCTGGAGAGAGAGGAAGGCTGAATTCTCTCCTTTTGGCATGAGAAAAACTTGTGTTACCAATGGCCATTGCCAAGGTTACCTGGCTAGAGCAATTTTGCACATGACCCAGCAAGGGGGTCTGGCTGCCAAGTGAGGGTACTTCAGCAGTAAGAGGATGTTCTGCTGATGAAAAGAGCGATAGGGGGAATGAGAAGTCAGATCAAAGTGGGATCTTCCATGTCATGAATAGTGTAGTAAAGAAGTTTCTCAGGGCTGCACAAAGAACCCACATGTATGTACAATGAGAGGAACAGTATTAACAGTATCTGAGCACTGTCACACACACAGAGGGCATCCGCAGCCTGTCAGCATTACTCAGAGAAGTAGCAACAGCTGCAGAGATAGTTAGACTTTAAAGAGACAGAGGAATACCATTGTTCACTGCAGCACTTTTCACAATAGCCAAAATGTGGAATCAACCAAAATGTCAATCAACAGAAGAATGGATAAACACAATATGGTACATATATGCAATGGAGTATTATTACTCAGCCATAAAGAGAAATGAACTCCTGATTCATGACACAACAGGGATGAACCCTGACAATTTCATGCTTAGTGAAATAAGCCAGTCACAAAAATACAAATACTGTATGATCTCACTTATATGAAATAAACAAATGTAAACAACAACAAACAACCCGCTGCCATCGAGTCAATTCCAACTCATAATGACCCACTTTGGGTTTCCAAGGCAGTCCATGGAGTGGCTGGTGGGTTGGAACCACCAATCTTGTGGTTAACAGTCAAATGCCTTAAGCACTGCACCAACAGAGCTCCTTAAACAAATACATAGAAACCAAAGATTATTAATGTTTAGGGTGGGAGGAAAAAGGAAAAGGGCAGTTTTTGCCTAGGAGGCATTGAGGTTATAATAATAATGGTGGAAAATTCTGAAAAGAATAGCAAGAATGGACTCACAACATAAAGAATATAATTGATGTTACTGAATAATAACTTATAAAAATTATTGAATTTGCATGTTTTGTTGTGAATATTCTTACCACAAAAATACATATATATGGGAGGCGGGGCAAGATGGCGGACTAGGCAGAAGGATTGCACAGACCCTCTTCAACAAAGAAAAGGGAAACCAATTAACACAGAC
>NW_006922170.1:283261-286634 GCF_000298275.1 Orycteropus afer afer
GTGTTCAGTGCAGATCAGTCAATTGGCACAATAAAATACATAAAAGTCTTGTTCCTCATCCTACATTGGTGAGTAGCAACTGGGGTCTTAAAAGCTGTCAAGCAGCCATCTAAGATGCAGCTAATGGTCTCCTATTGTCAGAAGTTCAACTGCCGAGTAAGGGTATAAAAAAAAGTTAGCTATAAGCACTGAAGTGGAAGGAAGTTAATAAATATATGAAAAAGTCTCAAAAAGGAGGGGAAAAATATTATATGTGACTTAAAACCAGTTTTACTTTTAACTATCAAATTTTCTAAATATTAATAGTACCTTAGCAATGTTGCAACTAACATTTCGAGCCACTCTTATTTTATTCACTCTGACACAATTTGGACAGTTTGTGGCCTACATGTTAATTGCCAATAGACAGCTAAAAAAAAAATATTCCATGTTGAAGGAAAATTCAGCAGTTGAAAATGGTCCCCAAAAATTTTAATAGAAGTTTCAGGATATCCTATGGCCTTTTGATTAATATATTTGAGTTTAAATGGAATTTCTTTTTTGTAATCTTCTGGGAAAACTTTAATTTCTGAGAGTTTAACACATCATAATGAAGTGATAACAAAGCATCAGTGTGGGTAACAATGTGGCTTTCAATTTGGCTTCTTATCAGAATCACTGGAGACTTCTTTTTTAAAATCTAGAGTCTAAGGCTCCACTTGATTCAGGAGTTGCAGTGGACCTGGAAATCTACATTCTTAATAAACTCTCCAAGTGATTGTGATTACCAGTTGGGAGTGGAAAACGCTGTTTTTCTTTTTAAGAACTGGAAAACCCTGCTGTTCATTGCTTTCCCAGGAGCTCTTGTGGTATAGTGTCTAAGGCATTTGACTGCTAACCATAAGGTTGGTGGTTTAAACCCACCAGCCACCCCATGGAAGGAAGACTGGGCAATCTACTTCTATAAAGATTTACCACCTCAGAAATCAAAAGAGGGTCACTATGAGCCAGAATCAACTCAATGCCAGTGAGTTTGGTTTTTTGAGTTTGGTGTTGCTTTCCCATAGCTATTTTTTTTGTTGGTGGTGTGGTTTTTGAAAGAACCCAACACGTCATGAGTTCCCTGTGGTTTTGCCTATTTCCAAGGTTCCCATTTCCAACCCACTTCCTCTAACACACAAAAATACATTTTTGTGTGATTCTCCCCAGAGCATGATTATGTACATTGGGTATGTGACTAAACTCTGAATTTAATAAAGATCTTCATATTGCACTGTAAAACAAACACACAAATAAATTAAAAATATATTTAACAAAAATCAAACTGCTGATTTCAGGTCCAACTCACAGTAACTCCATATGTTATAGAACTTCTCCATAGAGTTTTACTGACTGTGATCTTAACAGAAGTAGATTGCCAGGCCTTTCTTCCAAGGTACTACTGGGTAGATTCAAACCCTCAACCTTTAAGTTTAGCAGTCCAACGCAAACCATCTACACCACCTAACCAAAAAACCAAACCCATTGCCATCAAATCCATTTAAACTCACAAAGACCCTACAAGGTTTCCAAGGCTGTAAATCTTTATGGAAGCAGATTGCCACATCTTTATCCCATGGCTGGTTGGTTTGGACAGCCAACCTTTCAGTCAGCAACCAAGTCAGCACTACCAATTATTGTTTTTTATTGCCGTATCTCTTTTATCTTTTGCTGATCATTTGCTACTATTACAGATTGTGCACAATTAGTGGCTTCTGTCACTAAAGAAAGATTGCTTCAGTTACTCCTAGCATGGACTCTATTTTGTTTTCCAAATAGTTTATCTGTGGTATCTTTAATCAAGAACTAAAAACCAGGTAAGCCTTGTTGTTGTTGTCATTAGGTGCTGTCACGTCGGCTCCGACTCATAACGACCCTACGTACAATGGAATAAAACACTGCCCGGCCATGCGCCATTGATTATAACTAAGGAAAGCCTTAGTTATAACAATTTATACTTGGATACACATTTAATATACTCCACATCTTAAGGCCCCAGAGATCATAAACACTTATTCTAGACTTCCAGATTTCAGTCACAAATGTCACATCAAATCCAACTTATTACATAAATACATAACATATGCAGCCCACCTAGCCATTATGTGTTTAGCAGATGTTAAAGTTTGGAGAAAAAGTACGTTCTAAATTAGGTGTTCTCTGCCAATCACTGACAAAGCCTGCAGTTCAAATCCTGATGGTGGATTTTTGTTTCCCTTTATTCTTGCTCTCTGAAAATCCTATGCAATTTTTGCTATTTTCTCCCTAGGGTTCTTTTTCAAAAGAAACATCACTGTCAACAGCTTCAGCAAAGCTCTGCAGTAATCAAAGCAGTGTACAGTCATTGGATGAAGAAAAGTAGGAAGGAATAATTTAAAGAGCAGCATTCTTGTCTTGGGGTTGGGTTTCTTTACCCATCTGCAAACTGAAAAGCACTAACTAGGTGGTAAGAATCTGTTACTGTACACTAGGTGGTCGGTGTATTTCAAGATGAATGTTTTTCAGAGTCTTCCAAAATTTGTTATTTATTCCAAAATAACAAATAATAAGAGTGTGGCAACAGTGGATTGTCTCTGAGTGGTGGAGAATATATTGTTATTGTTTATCTCTATGCTTTTACTATTTTCTCACCTTTCTACAGTAACTGTTCTAAACAATAAAAATTCATACTTTTAAATAGATTTTTATTATAAAATATCAAAACTAGTTAGAATAAATATCAAAAAGGATGCTCTAAAAGAAAACTGGCATTGTGAATAGCCTTTGTTGTAAAGAGATATTTTTAGATAGTCTAAAGGAAAACACTGGTAATCCACATAAATATTGACTGAGATGCTTTAATTTTTTTCTGGGTTTCTGATTGTCTAATGGAAGAATGGTATGCAGTTGCATATAATTATACAACTTGAAATTATCTCCCAGAATCAATGGTTACTCTATGGATGCCTTTTCAACTGAAAAGCCTTTTAGCAAAATCACAAAGCCCTACTCCAATTCTTTCATGAATAGTTTTATAACATTTAAAAACCATACATATCCAAATATTATAGAAGGAAATATTAAACACTAAAAACCCACTGAAGAGGCATTGTTAAAATATATGCTGGAGGCATAGTTGCAGAAATAGTAATATTTAGTAACTTTATTAATTAGCTAGAATATAACTCAAAACAATTTATCAATGGCATTGAGTTTTATTCCACTGGAAGAATGTAAACACTAATGAATACTAAAATTACCCAAGTGATACAATAAATACTGCCCAATCTTCCTTCTGAGGAGTGGCTGGTGGGTTTGAACCACCAGCTTTCTGGTTAGCAGTCAAATGCCTTAGGCACTATGCCACCAGAGCTCC
>NW_006922170.1:286734-290367 GCF_000298275.1 Orycteropus afer afer
AGAAGGCTGGCGGTTCAAACCCACCAGCCACTCCTCGGAAGGAAGGTTGGGCAATCCTACTTCCGTAGTGATACTGCCTTGGAAACCCAAGGAGTGGTCGCTATGAGTCAGGGCTGACTCGACGGCACATAACAACAACAACAACAACAACCTATTACTCATATGCTGAGGGTTTTTTATGTCAGCTATCTTGAGTTACAATCTTGTTCCTCTTGTATTTGATAATGCTTTGAAATACAGCGTTTAAGGAAGTACGTTGACTAGTTCAACAAACTTCTAATTACCTGTACACATTAAGTCCAACCCCCAAGATAAAGGCTAGGTTTGTGTTACGGCTTTGCCTAGGAAATTGCTTTAGGTTTTAAATGTATTTAAACTGTAAAGAAGAAAATGGATGCCTGTTTCTAACTGTACCTCTAGAGACTACTACACGTATCATTGTTTTGATCTCTGTCTTCATTCCCTGCCGTTGTCTTTCCCAGATAGGTATGCTGGCTCCATACAGGGTTGGCCAAAGGAAGCATCCCATCCCCTTATTTCCTTCTAGGCATCTCAGAGAGGATAGGGCTCAGGATTTGGTCTCAGGGAAGAAAGCCCCATGTCAGCAGAATGTGTGTCCAAGGACCTGCCAAGAGTCACAGTGAGGACCTTGATTAAGGACTAAGGGGACCAACCTCCCTAAAACAGAGGAAATCCTACAGAGGGAGCCCAATTCTGCCTACCCTACTGTGACCCTTAGGAAGCTTTGAGCTGGGTTGGCTAGCTGCACTCTGCACAGCCTTCTAACTTTCTCCTTCAGGTTCTTATGGGATAGGACAGGTGACCCTGTGAGGCCCTAGAGGACCTCCCTCAGAGAAGACAAGTGAAAGTGGCCTTCTTCAGAGCCATCAAGATTAATTTACCAGCTGAGGCCATTCACTCCTTCTCTCCCTATGGATATGGTACCTCTGGCCCACACTTTTGTCTCTTGCCTCTTGCCACCAACAGGAGTCATCATGCCTCACTGTCAAAGCATCAGTGCTGCAAACCTAAGCAACACCTTCAGGCCTCAAGTCAGACCCAGGCCCTGAAGGGTACACAATCACCACACCCAGCAAATCAGATGAGGACTCTAACAATCAAAAAGAGGAGGGAAGTTAGAACACCCCTACAGACTCCCAGAAACAGAGAACTTGCTCGATACCCTTTAGACTAGAAATTGGTTTTTGGTGAATTTCCTAGTACTCAGGAACCAAATGAAAGAAACCATAACACTGGCAAGACATGCTAAAGAATATCAGAGAGTACAGGACCACTTCCCTGAGAACCTCAGTCTGGCCTCTGAGCACATGGAGCTGGTCTTTTGCCATTGACATGAAGGAAGTGGAGCACTCCTATACCCTTGTCAACACACAGTCTCACCTACAATAAAAGAAGGAGTTATGACAAAGACATATCCATGACCAGTCGCCTGATAACAACCCTGAGCCTCTATTCATGGAGTGGGACAGTACAACTGAGGAGGAAATCTTTGAAGTCCTAAATATTTTAGGTGTATATTCCGGAAATAAGCATTTCACATTTGGGGAACCCAGGAAGCTCAGGACCAAAGATTTGGTATACCTCAAGTAACAGGTATACAACAGTGATCCTCCATCCTATGTATTTCGGTGAAGTCCAAAAGTCTACCTTGAAATCAGCAAGATGAACGTTCTGGAGGTTCTGGTCAAGTTCAATGATACGTCCCCAGTGCCTTCCAGTCCCACTATGAAGAAGCTTTGATACAGGAGAAAAGAGAGCCAAAGCCAGAGGTACAACCAAAGCTAGCCATACTGTCATTGCCAAGGCCTGTGCCACAATCATGTGCAGCAGCTATTGCCACCACTAGTAAAGTCTAAGGTAGATTCCTAACTTTGTATTTGAAGAAGTCTGCTCACCTCCTAAGTAGTGGAGGCCAGATAGGGCTGGAGGGAACTCATGTATGTCTTCTTATATTTCCGTTCTACATGAGTAACTGGTAGATTATTTTTTTTTTGTATTTTTCAAAATTTATTCCTTTGAATAGAAGATATATTTCCACTCAGAGTGCAAGTTTATGAACAGCATGGATCACACATTTATTGCTGTTAAATAGGTTTGAGAGTAAGAGTTTTCTCTTTTGTAAAACAAATAGAAAATCCTTGGATCCATTTTGTGTGTGTGTGTGTGTGTGTGTGTTTTAATGAGAAGACGTGGCATTGGAACAGGCATATCCTTGGAAACATTAAAGAACTCAATCAACAATAAGTTGTGACCACGAAATGTAAAAGAAAAATAAAGGTGACCAATTCTTGGTTTCCTCGATTTCTTTTAGTAAAGGTAATGTTGTTGTTGTGTGCCATCGAGTCGGACCCGACTCATAGCGACCCCTCCTTAGGTTGCCGAGGCAGTGTTACTACCAAAGTAGATTGCCCAACCTTCCTTCGGAGGAGTGGCTGGTGGGTTTGAACCTCCAGCCTTCTGGTTAGCAATCAAGTGCCTTAGACACTATGCTACCAGAGCTCCTGGTAAAGGTAATAATAAAATATAAAAACATATACCTGGATTTCTTTGACTTACTCAAATATGTAAGAGGTTGGCGAGAGACTTCATCTGGGGACTCCCTGAGATCTGTAGAGGAAGAAGACCAAAGATCCAAAAGAAGTCACGGAGAGAACCCTGTGATTTCTGAGGAGAAATCCCACAGTCTGTGTGTGAAGAAGAGAGCCCTGCCTCTGCTGTTAGACTCGAGAGGCACCAGGAAGAATAGGCTGAGGTGCTTCATTTCTCACTTACGGAGGAAAGGTTCTTGATTCAAAGAGGGCAGCCCCGGGAGTGCGGAACAAGGAGTCTTGTCACTAACTGGAGTGAGATGTGGACCCTGAGTCCTAATGGTGGGAACTACCCCCAAGAGGCTCTGCCCAGAGCGGTAATCCTGCCAGTACTCCTCTGAGACGCCAGGCAGGCTAGCCATACAACACGCCCTATCTCCTCTTCTAGAGCATGCGCGAGGTGAGCGTCATGTTCCGAGTCTGTGATTCAGGTCTGTATTAGGAACTTCAGGATCTGATAGGTAACAAGGTGAGGACCCTGAATGACCACTAAAGGTCCATCGACTCCAAAACACTGGGGTCCCAAGACCTCCGCCTCTGCTGTCGGCCCTCGGAGGCCCCCTAGCAAGTTTGCCACTTGGACGCTCCCCAGCAAACTCAGCCGGATGTGACGTATTTTGAAATTCTGCCTTGCGCGACGGAAGTGCCGGAAAGGTGCTGCCTCTGGTTTGAGGCACGCGATCTCGGAATATCGCACTGAAGTCCCAGGGCTGCTCAGGGATTCAAGGTGAGGACCCTGAATGTGGGCTGCGGGGAACACCTAAATAGAATACAGGAGGCACTACAAAGTCTCACCCCTTCCTCCAACCTCAGAACCCTCAGGCTGACTTCGGCATGAAGTCTCGGGACCGAAGGGACTTGGTCTAAAGTAGCAGTTACATTTCTGAAGCACCAACAAACCTAGACCTTAACTAGCGGCTAGGCGAGGGCCTTTAGTACTGATGTGAGGCTTCCACGCAAAACAGGGGGCACCCACAGCCCCGCTCTGCTCTGAGTTCTGGGAGTTCCCTTTCCTGTGGGCGCG